>NC_137006.1:35140389-35157889 GCF_032717465.1 Coenobita brevimanus | reverse complement strand
GGAGGTTCGAGTGGGGTTTGCTTCCCCACTCTATGAAAAATAACCCAGCATGTAACAAGAGAAGGAAGAGGAATAGGGGTCAGTGCTTTTTGCCTTACCCTGACACAGTTTTGCCGGGGGGTCCTTCCTCAAGTGCCGGAGTGGCAGGGCTTTTTGGTTCCTGTCGTGCTGGCAACCACCATGACGGTTGCTGGGTAAACCCTATGGGACCCTGGCAATTGGATGATAGGGGAGGCCCTAGCCCAGACCTTCCTTTTGATTGCCATCATGGTGGTACTGAGGATGCGTGAACTTGAGGCTCCAAGCTCGGGTTTAACCTTCTGAAGGCACTGCAGGTGAGGGCTTGGAATGTTCTAAGCCTTTCAAAGGATGATCGACTGCCTCTTGTTATCACGAGGGTTTGGGGCAATTAAGAGTCATCATAGCTGCACCCTCTGAAGTGAGGCAACCTGGGCATGGTGAGATCAGTAGCGATGGTTACACATACTCCTGGTCTGGTTATGGTGATGGTGCCAAACTTAGGGGTGTTGCTGTGGCAGTTGCTGTTCACTTTGTCCCTTTTGTCAATAGGGTTTCTGCAGTTCATGAGCGTATAATGCTGGTGTGATCGAAGCACTCCTTGGGCTTCACCTCTTATTGCAGTGTACACTGCAACTGATATGAGTAATCTTGAAGAGAAAGCGCTGCTCTCACGTGATACACCCCTAGTCCTGGGCAACTTTAATTACGTTACTGGCACTGGCTGGGGGGGCTTCAGGGATTGTATAGATTTCCATGGCTCTAGAACAAGGAATTTCAATAGTTCTTACCTTTAGGATTTCACAATATCCCATAAGTTAAGAACTGCTGGATCTTGGTTCCAGCAGCCAAATCTCTACCACTGGTCTTGGTATCCCAGTACGGGATGGGTTACTAAGGAGACTGATCACATTCTTGTTAGTACTCGCTGGAGGATCCTTCAAAACTGCAGGGTTTTCAGGTGTGCAGAGTTCTTTGCTACTGATCACATCCAAACTAAGAGATACTCAAGATGCCACCAAGAAAGATTCCATCTTGAGAAAGTCAGGGATGAAGAGTGTACATATGAG
Source organism: Coenobita brevimanus (assembly GCF_032717465.1). Taxonomy (NCBI): domain Eukaryota; kingdom Metazoa; phylum Arthropoda; class Malacostraca; order Decapoda; family Coenobitidae; genus Coenobita; species Coenobita brevimanus. The sequence goes on along the minus strand of NC_137006.1, from coordinate 35,156,801 downwards.
TATTCAGTGGCAGTCTCTAATCAGTTTGAAGTCCTAAGTATTGTTGAAGATCATGTTGAACGATGAGATGTCTTTAACCCACTGCGTGCCAATGCCGTTTAAAAATCTATCTATCTATATTTATCTATAGCCCGACGCCCTAATCCCGCAAAGGGTGGCCGCAGACAAAACGCCTCCAAGTCACTCTGTCACCCACCATTTGACTCCCCTCCCCCCAACTCATCCCCCCTCCCTCATATACCTCTCAACTCCATCCCTCCACCTCATCCTCGGTCTACCCCTCCCTCTCCCTCCCTCCACCTCACCTACATACACCCTCTTAGTCAGTCTTTCATTCTCCATTCTCTTCACATGTCCAAACCACCTCAGTGTATTTCTCCTAATCTTTTCAACCACATCCACATCTACCCCACAACGTTCCTTCACTTCTTCATTCGTTAACCTGTCCCTCCACGTCACCCCACATGCTCCTCTCAAGTAACTCATTTCCACTGCTCTCACTCTTGACTTGTTCCCCTCTTGCAAGGTCCACGACTCGCTTCCATATGTCAGGGTAGGGATCACAATACCATCATGCAGTGACTTCTTAACTTCCATACTCACCTCCCTATTTCTCATCACTGCTTTCAGTGTACCAACAACCTTTCTTCCCTGCTATACCCTTTCACGTACTTCATCCCCCAAAGTGCCATCCTTACTCATCACACTACCCAAGTACTTGAATGCACTCACATTCTCCATATCCTCACCATCCAACCTCACTGCACACTCTGTGACTTCATTCCTCTCAAACACCATAACTTTACTTTTGTTTACATTAACTTTCAGCTTCCTCCTCCTACACACTGTCCCAGATTCATTCACCAAACCTTGCAACTCCCATTCATCTTCACTCAACAATACTGTATCATCAGCAAACAGCAACACCGGAAGCTTCCAAATCTCACCCTCATTCATTAGGGCCACCCCCACATCCACTGCCCTACCTTGCACCTCCTTCACAACCCCATCCATATATATATTAAACAGCCATGGAGACATCACACACCCCTGTTTCAGTCCCACATTGAGATAAAAGAACTCACTCAGCTCACCATCCACTCGCACCGTAGCCCTAGTTCCCTTGTACATAGGCCCTACTCTTCATAGCACTCAACAATTTCCCCTCCACTCCATATATTCTTAATACCTTCCACATACCTTGCCTATCTATTCTGTCATAAGCTTTCTCCAAGTCCATGAAGGCAGCATACACTTTCCTTCCCTTCTCTAGATACTTCTCCACTAAACATCTTAGAACAAATATCTGATCTACACACCCTTTTCCCTTCCTAAATCCCCCTTGTTCTTCTCCAACTAGCTCCTCTGTCATATGCCTAACCCTATCAATGAGTATTCTACCATATATTTTACCAGTCACACTAAGAAGGCAAATACCCCTATGGTTACCACATACTTCTCTCTCCCCTTTTCCTTTGTACAGAGGAACAATTATACCTGATTTCCAGTCCTCTGGAACCCTTCCCTCTTCCCAAGCCAATCTACACAACTTCCATATCCACTCCACAACAATCTCACCCCCATACCTAAGCATTTCACCACACACTCCATCAATTCCTGGGGCCTTTCCCAGCTTAATCTTCTTCATCGCTTCCACTACTTCCGACCTACTGATCTCTTCCTCCCTCCTCTCATCTCTTCTTCTCCCAGCCATTCCCCAACCACTTATACTCACACTGCTCTCACTCTCTACATTCAACAAATCCTCAAAGTGCTCCTTCCATCTCCTCAATTTCTCTCTCTTCTCCACCAACAATGGTCTGACATAATTCCGCAGCCAATGCCAGTGCCGTTTTAAAACGGTTTCAAATGAAAAACTTCACTGTCACTGCATTTTTCAAGGTTCGCGGGTAAAAATTGGCAGGCATGTAAGGTAACTGTTCCTCTACCATCCCCTAGGCTGTCAAGGCCATACATTCACTCGCCCCCCCCCTCACACTCGCTCTGCCTCTCTCTGCCTGTGTGCCTCACCCAGTGCTGTACAGAGTGAAGGCATTTTGTAAATATTTTCATGTAAGTGTAAGTTGTAGATATTTTCTTGTAAGTGTAAAGACTATTTAGTGAAGTCAAGTTGTAATTACCTTCTTGTAAGTGCCTGGACTGTACGTAATGAAGTCAGGTTGTACCTATCTTCAAGTAAGTGTAAGATAATGCATTCACAGTGAGAAAAACACTCAAATTGTGATAGATGCTGAAGTAATGAGTAATCAGAAAAGTGTATTGAACATTCGTATACCTTCCCAGCATATATACCTGAGTATACCTTACACAGAATATGGCTTTCTCTCACATATGTGGTGAGCATGAAAGAGTGGCTATACCTGTAAACGAGTATGCAGGACTGAATAAAATTCATTTCCGAGCCTCGGTGAGCATTTTAATGGTGAAATTCGTTGTTTCCACATCAAAATTTAACATTTTAGCCAAAAAAAAAAAGATCACTGGGGTGACCCATAGGGCTAAAAATAGCCGGCACACGCCGGGTTAATTAAGCGTGCTACCCTGGCAGCAGCTGATACGTGTATTGGAGACCACCCGAGATCAAGGAGGGGATTCATCTCACAGGGGATGCTGACCACAACTGAGGAGAGTCATGGTGCCAGATTCACTGGGGACTGGGAACAGCACAGACTTCTTTCTTGACAGGCGTGAGTTTCATTGAGAAGGGACAAGGAGAGGTATGTCAGGGAAATCACTGAGGAGGTGGAAGGTCGTTTTCATGCAAATGACTAACTAACCCTCAACCCACCTACCGAGCTCTAAAGAAGCTCCACTCTAGACTAACCTTTCAAGTTAACTCTGTTCAGACAGCAGATGGACAGCTTGTGTCGGGGCAATTGAGTATAGAGCTTGTTGGGCTGAGTACTTTGTGTAGCTGTATATGGTTGGGCCTCCGAGTGGAGAGCTTCCACTGGCTGGTGTACAACCATTGACTGCTGTCCCACCAACTGACAAAGCCATGCCTTCTCTAGATGAAATGAAGAAGGCAATGGCTGGGTTGAAAAAAGGTAGAGCAGCTGGTGCTTGTGACATCCCAGCAGAAAAGATCAAAGCTGGGGGCAAAGCCATGATCAGGGGGTTACATGTAGTCAAAGAAGCCATTTGGCAGATTGGTATCATTCCCTCTGACTGGAAGAAATGGTTTGGTCACTCCTATCAGAAAATGAAAAGGAGACCAGCATGACTGTAGCAACTACTGTGTTATTACATTGCTCAGTGTGCCGGGCAAAGTTCTTGCTCACGTTCTCCTGATGCGTTTCCAGGACCATTTGCTAAAGTTTCAGAGGGATAAACAATTCCGATTCTCGGCCGCGAAATCTTCAGTTGACCTTATCCTAGATCTCAAAGTTCTTTTGGAACATCATCTTGGGGTTCGACAAAGCTTGCTAACTGCCTACGTGGATCTCAAAAAAGCATATGACTCAGTAAATCGGGAGGTATTATGGGAACTCCTGCAACTCCTTGGGATCCCTGCAGGGATAATCCAAGTGATTACTGGTTTGTACACAAACACTGAGAGTGCTGTCAAGTGTGGGAGGGAAGGAGGGAACATCTGACTTCTTCCCAGCAAGTTTTGGTGTAAGACAGGGATGTGTCCTTGCCCTCACACTTTTCAACACACGTATGGACGGGCTGTGAGTCAAAGTCACTGTGGAGTATCAATTGGCAATTTCAAGATACCAATCTTCACTTTGCTGATGATGCAGTTATCCTAGCAGAGTCACTGGAGACACTACTAACTGTCCCTGATGAATTTCTCAAGAATGCAAAGCCACTGGGATTAAAGGTCTCTTGGGCCAAGACAAGGTCCAGTCATTTCGTGGCTTGTCGGATGAAGCAGTTCAGCGTGTTCAAGGATGTGGTGAGGATTTAAAAGTCTTAGGAAGATCAACTTATCTTGGTAGTGTGGTCCACAACAATGGTAGATTGGACAGTGGAATTCACTCAGTTTGGGTATTTGGCACTGTCGTTATTTAAGGAGATGGTGGAAAGTTCGCATCTTCAGGGCCCTGGTGCTCCCTGCCTTACCTAACGGCTATGAGACGTGGACACTAAACAGTGATTTGAAGTGGGAAATTGATCCACAGGTACTAAGTGTCTGCAGGATCATGGGATATCGCTGCCATAATCGGGTGGGTAATGAGTGACTACTCCGTGAGACTGAATCAAGGCCTATGAACCGCAAAATAGGTCAAATCAAACTTCAGCTACATGGGTACATGGCCCGCTTTCCTGAGGCTGATCCTGCTCACAGGGTGATCTTTTGACGAGTCAACCCAGGGTGGAAGAGGCCAAGAAGAAGGCCACGTAACTCTTGGCTGGAGCAGGTCGATCACTCGTGTTGGGAGATACTTAGAGGAGGAAGAGTTGCTGTCTGGAGGGTTGCAGGAAGGGACTCGCGTGGGTGCAATCGGAGAGTGAGTGAGGCTATGCTCCCTGCGGCGTTTGCCCCTTCTTAATCGAGATCCCTCTTTTTATGCAGTATGTTTTCAGGCAGTTTTACAACGTTCTTATTTACTCCTACCCGCAATGAATTTAATAATTGCTATGAGCTCCACTGAGTCGAAAGTCTTTTCATAATAAAAAAAAAAAAAAACTAAATGCAGTTGTTTATTATATTCTCTACCTTTCTCAGTTCAATGATTCATTTTGCGTACATGATCATTAGTCAAATACCGGCTTCTGAATCCTGCCTGCTCACGAGGCTGGTTTTCTTTCAATTTTGTTGTTATTCTGTTCGTAAGGAATATTGAGAAGAATGTAAATAACGGGTAATGAGCTAATCGGAAGATGGCTACTAATATATTGTTAGTCGTCTTTCTTTTTTCTAGAGGAAAATAACTATAACATTCTACCATGTTCTATGTTTTTTTTTTTCCTTCTTTATACACTAAGTGAGTGGTCGAGCCTGTTTTGTACTTCCGCTCCTGCATCCGACAGTAAATCTGCGACTACTCCATCTTCCCCTTGGGTCTTCCCTCTTTTCATACTTTTCAGTGTTTACATCGTCTGGTGTTAGCTCGTGTATATCACTTATTTCAGCTGAAAAGTTTGCTATTACTACTATTGTCTTTGACGCATACAGTTCACTGTAAATTTCTTCAACTCTTTTCACCATTCTGTCATTGCATTTAATGACTTCATCGTTTGTGTCTTTCAGTGATATGATTTATTGCTTTCCTAGTGCCACTTTACTTCGTCCCTGTTTCTGAATTTTCCCTTTTTTGATGGTTTCTTTGATCTGATCCATATTTCTTTCTTTTTCATCTCCCGTCTCTTGTTGATAAGCTTATAATCCCGCTCTTTCTATTCCATCATTCTTGTTTTTATTTTCATCTCTTTTCTTCTTTTTATGAGCTCGGGGGTTATTTTTGAATACTTGAAGGCTTTGGTTATATTAGCTTTCCCTGCTACCTCCGCTGATTCTCTTAGCACTTTTGTTAGTCCATCATTCAGCTCATCAATGCCACACTCGGTAAAACTTACGCCTGAAATCCTCGTTATTTCTAATTGAAGGGCATCTTTTTTTTCGCTTATTTTTATTGGGTACACCTTTTTATTTTTCATCATCTTTGGTTCACTTCTGAAATTAAACCTGTTTGTGCAAACCACTTTTCTTTGGTCACTTCCTACATTTGCTTTGCTGATAACTGTGACATTTTTGATCGAGTTATTCTAATCTGCTATAATGAAGTCGATTTCATTTTTTGTATCTCACTTTGGACTTCTCCATGTCCATATTCTCCCTGTTCTTTTGTAAAAGAATGTGTTCAGTATTCTCATGTTACACATTTCAGCAAAATTTTTCGCTATTTCATCTTCATCAATCATTTCATCCAAGGATGTGCACAAGGTGGGGGGGGGGGTTGGAGGCTCGGGGTGCTTGAGCCCCTGCCCTTTTTCTTCTTCATATAAAAAATGCCCTATTAGTCAGTGTTAGGGGAAAAAAGTGCTTCTTTTGTCAAAATCAGGGAGTTGATGCCCGCCCTGTATTTTAAAATGTTCTTGTACTAATTCGCGCTATCTTATCGTAAACTCATGCTTTTTTATGTTTGTTTGTTTGTTTTTATTCAAGAATGCAAACTGAGTGATGAATTTTTTGCGCACAAATCAGTTTATCACGACAACAAGCCGTATAGCTGAGTCTTCCCAAGATATGTATAGAAGAAAACTGGTCTGCTTCGTCTGCTGGCATGGTCCAAGCCAGCTGGATGTATTTACCTAGTTGTGATATACAGCAAATGAGCTACGCATCAGGGGTCCCGTCACCCTGTCTCAACCAGTCAAGCTTTGCCTTAAACTTATTTAAGTTTTTGGACTGGACGATCTCATAGTCCAGGTTATTCCACAGGTCAAGGCATCTGTATGGAAAACTGTAATTCTTGATATCCTCAAAACAACTTGTCTTTTTCAGTTTATTTCCACGTCCTATTGTTGCTCCCCCCACCCCATACAAACAGATCTCTGTCAAGTTTGTCTACTCCCTTCATGGCCATGAGCACTGCAATCATGTCGCCCCTCCCCCTTTCTTCTAAGGAAGGCATACCCAGTTTTTCTAGTCTTTCCTTGTACGATAGATCTGTCAGGCTGGGGACCATCATGGTTGTTGCTCTTTGTAGTCTCTCGATCTTGTTTTTTATCTTTTTATGTTGGGACCACAACACTGCCGCATATTCTAACGTGGGGTGGATCAGAGGCACTAACATTTTTTTCATCATCTCCTCATCCATGTATTGAAATGCCGCTCTTATGTTTGTCACGAGCTTATATGTCTTTCTGGCAATTTTGTTAATGTGTTTTTCGGGTGACAAACTATCCTGGACCAACACTTCCAGGTCCTACTCTCGCTTCTGTGATTGATTCCTTTCCCATTGAGTAATTCAGTGGTGGACTCTTAGTACTTTTACCCATTTCCACTATTTGCTTTTTTTTAATTGAATTTCATTTCCCATACCCGGCTCCAATCGTAGGCCTAAATCCTGTAAAGATCTTCCTGTAACATTTTACAATCCTCTTCAACTTCTATTCTCCTCAGTATCTTTGCATCGCCTGCAAACAGGCTTGCAAAATGTTCGTTCCATCCACCATATCGTTTGCGTAAATCAGGAACATAACGGGCGCCATATATATATATATATATATATATATATATATATATATATCATAGTGTTCTTGTGTGTGTGTGTGTGTGTTCAACTAAAAGTCTTAAAGTCCATTTTGTTTGGCCTATTTTTCTTCCTTTCTAGCATCGCTGACCCTACACAGCTTAATGGTACCAATCAGGCACTTATGCTCCCTGTCCCTACTGCATACATGGTAATGTAATCTTTTTTAAAACTTTTCTGATAGTTTTATTGTAACAGTGATGCTTTTACGACTCGTCATTGTTTCTTGTAAAAGAGCTTTTAGGTACATTAACGTGAAATCCAAACTAACCAAACTGATATTTGTTTCAGACGGGGATAAATTTTGCGCTCTATTGGCTCCCATTTGAACCATCTACAACCTGACAAGATTTTCTAATACCCCATTTATTCCCAGTGGCCGTCAAATCGCCCAGAACTGCGCATATTCAATGGTATATAGGTATTCTTTGTAGTAACCTAGTGATATGGATCTGGTATATAGGTATTCTTTGTAGTAACCTAGTGATATGGATCTGGTATATAGGTATTCTTTGTAGTAACCTAGTGATATGGATCTGGTATATAGGTGTTCTTTGTAGTAACCTAGTGATATGGATCTGGTATATAGGTATTCTTTGTAGTATGCTAGTGATATGGATCTGGTATTTTATAATATGCTAGTGATATGGATCTGGTATATAGGTATTCTTTGTACTATGCTAGTGATATGGATCTGGTATATAGGTATTCTTTGTAGTATGCTAGTGATATGGATCTGGTATTTTATAGTATGCTAGTGATATGGATCTGGTATATAGGTATTCTTTGTAGTATGCTAGTGATATGGATCTGGTATATAGGTATTCTTTGTAGTAACCTAGTGATATGGATCTTGTATATAGGTATTCTTTGTAGTATGCTAGTGATATGGATCTGGTATATAGGTGTTCTTTGTAGTAACCTAGTGATATGGATCTGGTATATAGGTATTCTTTGTAGTATGCTAGTGATATGGATCTGGTATATAGGTATTCTTTGTAGTAACCTAGTGATATGGATCTGGTATATAGGTATTCTTTGTAGTATGCTAGTGATATGGATCTGGTATATAGGTATTCTTTGTAGTATGCTAGTGATATGGATCTGGTATATAGGTGTTCTTTGTAGTATGCTAGTGATATGGATCTGGTATATAGGTGTTCTTTGTAGTGTGCTAGTGATATGGATCTGGTATATAGGTATTCTTTGTAGTATGCTAGTGATATGGATCTGGTATATAGGTGTTCTTTGTAGTATGCTAGTGATATGGATCTGGTATATAGGTGTTCTTTGTAGTAACCTAGTGATATGGATCTGGTATATAGGTATTCTTTGTAGTATGCTAGTGATATGGATCTGGTATATAGGTGTTCTTTGTAGTATGCTAGTGATATGGATCTGGTATATAGGTGTTCTTTGTAGTGTGCTAGTGATATGGATCTGGTATATAGGTGTTCTTTGTAGTATGCTAGTGATATGGATCTGGTATATAGGTGTTCTTTGTAGTATGCTAGTGATATGGATCTATGAGCATTGTGACTTTGACTCGATGGGCAGAGGGATGTCTATTAATTACCTTTATAGCAAAATGACTCACGCAATCTGATCACTGATGAGTCAGTGCATCTTCTCTTTTTTTATCGTCTTCTGAAGTCTCTGCATCTTGGCTTCAGTTACACTGTCATTCTCTTACTAAATATTTTTGCGCTGTGTATTTATCAACTAATCGTAGCAACTATGAATTATACTTTAGACAACCTTAATTCTACGATGGAACACAGTCAATTTTACTTTCGTCCGAAATCTCAGTTTTCTTACGTTTAACGTTCACCACATCCGTTGGCTTTCCATGCCAATCACTGACCCATCTGTTGAACACTTCTGTATCTTTTCTATCTCTGACGACCTCGAGCAAATTGTACAGCTCTCAACTCGTATCCCTGATTGCAGAGACTTCCAACATGCTTGACCTTTTCCTTATCTTCTAGTTCTTCTACTTATCTGTTAATCTTTGCTCTCCATTGGACTTCATCAATCAATATCCCAAGCAGACGTTCGACGAGTGAGAAGTATAACGAGTTAATAAATATAATACACGGATGCCAAGATAGATATATCCCTTCAAAACCGTTTAGAACAAATAATTCAGAACCAAGATGGTTTAACAACAGATTAAAATCTCTCATAGGCCAAAGGAAAGGAATATATAGAAAAATAAAACATGGACAGGATCACTTGCGTAACCGGTACGCGATTTTAAATAGAGAAGTAAAGAGGGAGATAAGGAAAGCAAAGAGAAGTTATGAAATTAAGGTTGCTAGTGAATCGAAAGAAAACTCCAAGGGTTTTTATCAAATGTACCGTGCGAAAAATAAAGATAGGATAGGACCACTCAGAACAGAATCAGCTGACATTACCAGTGAAGATAAAAAATGTGCTCCATCCTAAATAATTATTTCATATCAGTCTTCACCAAGGAAAATCTAGACCTGGTCCCTCAAGCAGCAAATATTTACAATGAGAATACGGAAAATATTCTTAGTAAAATAACCATTAGTAAGGAGGACGTATTGATAGAAATTAATAAGTTAAAACCTCAAAAATCGCCAGGTCCGGAAGATATCTATGCAAAAATTATAAAAGAAACCAAAGAAGAATTATGTCAGCCACTTTTAACATTATTTAATGACTCTTTAAGTTCAGGAGAAGTTCCAGGGACGTGGAAGACCGCAAACGTAGTGCCCATTTTTAAAAAGGGTGATAAATCAGCTGCGTCGAATTATCGTCCAATAAGTCTAACGTCAATAGTAGGAAAAATGTTAGAGTCAATTTTGGCAAATAAGATTAGAGAACACTTAGAAAGATTTAATCTTATAAACGAAAGTCAGCACGGATTCAGGCAAGGACGATCCAGCCTCACAAACTGCTTGTCATTCTAATCGGAGGTCAATGACGCTGTAGATAGCGATAAAGCTTACTATGTTATTTGTCTGGACTTTAGTAAAGCTTTTGATAGGGTCCCGCACGAAAGGTTAGTTAGAAAGGTTTGAGCACACGGTATAGACGGCGATATCTTAAAATGGATAGAATTCTGGCTGAAAGGACGAAAGCAGAGAGTATTAATAAGTGGAACTAAGCCAGATTGGGGATTAGTAACTAGCTGTGTACCACAGGGTTCAGTACTCGGTCCCTTATTATTTATTATATATATAAATGATGTAGACTTAGGAGTCAATAGCAGCATCAGCAAATTTGCCGACGATACAAAAATAGGGCGTATTATTAACTCGGCTGACGATTGCATTAACGTACAAAAAGACCTCGATACATTGTCCAAATGGTTTAAAACGTGGCAAATGGAATTTAACGTTGAAAAATGTAAAGTACTTAACGTAGGCAAGAGCATTTGAGACACCAAATACAGCTTAGTTAACAAAGAAATTAGCAAATCGGAATGCGAGAGGGATCTAGGAGTTATGGTTAGTAACGACCTTAAACCAAGGCAACAGTGTATTCATGCGAGAAATAAAGCAAATAGGGTCCTAGGATTTATTTCGAGAAGCTTGAGCAATAGATCATCTAAAGTAATACTGAAACTTTGTCTAGCATTAGTAAGGCCACATTTAGACTACGCAGTACAATTTTGGTGTCCTTACTATAGAATGGATATTAAATCGTTAGAAAATGTACACAGAAGAATGACAAAAATGATACATGATGTCCGGAACCTGTTATATGAAGACAGACTGAAAAGACTAAGTCTGCATTCGCTAGAGAGGCGTAGAGTAAGGGGACCCTTAATTGAGGTGTTTAAGTGGATGAAGGGTATAAATGAGGGAGATATTAGCAAGGTACTTAAAGTGAGCATACAGGATAGAACTAGAAATAATGGTTTCAAACTAGAAAAATTCCATTTCAATAAGGAAATAGGTGGAAATTGGTTTGGTAATAGAGTAGTAGACGAATGGAATAAGCTACCTAGTAAAGTAGTTGCTGCCTCTTCTATTCACAGTTTCAAGCATAGGCTAGAGAAGCATATGACAAATAAGGGGTGGATATAGAAAAAAAAAAATCTTATAACCAATACTAATTCATAATTTTTCCTTTTCACGTTACACTATGATAGTCTCTATTCTCCTTTCACACTTTTCTGTAAAATGTCCACGCTAGTCTTTCTATACTGCGTGGTGTTCTTTCTGACTTTTTCCTGCCGGCTTCGGCTGAAGGGTTTGGAGGGCGGGGGAGAGCCTTCTTCTTTGCTATCCTTATCTCATTCTAGTAGTTCAGTTACTCTTCTAGGAGTTGCCTAGCATGGGCCAACCGGCCTACTGCAGTTATCCTCTCTTCTTATGTTCTTATGTTCTAATGTTTTCTCTCTCTCTCTCTCTCTCTCTCTCTCTCTCTCATGCGGCCTTATTCTTCACCAACATACGCGCCTTAGCACAAATTTAAACTCAGTTCATTTTTTCCTTCAATCCATATCCCCTCTGACCCTTTTCCTCACAGAACCACAAATATCATCCTTTACTGATATATCCCCATTTTGTTTTCCCGGTTACCATCTCCTCACAAACTTCCGTAACAAGGGCGGCACTTGTTGTTATATCATATCCAAATATGCAGTTGACACAGTTATAAACTTCACTTCATCCAGTTTTTATTACTCATTGTACAAATTAAATTGTCAAAATATTACCATATATATCTGTGTAGTCCATCGCTCCCCCAATGCTTCTTTGGAATACAGTGTATTTGATTCCATATCCACACAGTTGAGTAACCTTAACCTTGCCCTTAGCACCGAAATTACCATTTTGGGTGATTTTAACATACATAATGTTGAATGGTTATTGCATTCTGCCAGGACTGATGACGCTGGTCTAGAATGCGAGCTGTTTGCAGAATCGTTTAATCTCACCCAGCTGGTAAAGCAACCAACCAGAATACCTGATAATCCGGACCATAAATCCCATCTCTTGGATTTATTCTTGAAAAAAATCCGCATCAATACAGGATAGAGGTACTGTCACCACTTGGATCCTCTGACCACAATCTCATCAAAGCCTCATTAGTTGACCCCCCCACACCTCCCCGTTCTGAACCTATCAGGGTGACCCAATGGCACTTTGATAGGGGAAACAGGGGTGGATTTAGAAATGATCTTGCTGACATTCCATGACAGTCTTTCTTCTCTAGTGATCCCAATTTTACCGAGTCCCATATTTGTGACTTAATACTAGCTGGTATGGATTTAATCATACCAAGTCAACAGTTCACTAAAAGATAGAACTCTCCAAAATGTTTTGATGGCAACTGTGCCAGAGCAACAGCCCAAAAGTCATTAACGTAAAACTCTTACTTAAAATCAAAAACATCTGAATCATACTCTCAATTTAAAATTGGTAGAAATCATGCAAAAGATGTAATAAGTCTAGCTAAATCAAACTTTATTCAAAAGCAAGCATCAAAATTACTTAACAACCCTAGTGACAATAAAATATTCTGGTCAACACTTAATTCTTTCAATAATAACTTTAACAAATCATCATCCATTCCCCCACTCAAATCTTCAGAGGTCAACATTACAAATGACTCACGTGCGAAAGCAGATATTTTTGCCAGTACATTTGCCAGAAATTCTGCCATAGACAATGCCAACCAGAATGTCCCAATACTAGAACTTGACTCTCCTGAAATTGTTCCACTTAAAATACAGACAAGATATGTAAAATCCATCCTAGACAATTTACCCACCAACAAAGCTCCAGGCCCAGTGGAATTCCGCCAATTGTTTTGAAAAAGTGTTCCCAGGAACTTGCCTCTGTTCTAGCTATATTATTCAGACTATGCATATGTACTTCTTCATTCCAAAATTCATGGAAAGAAGCCAATATCCACCCAATTCCGAAGAAAGGAAGTTCCTCTGACCCCTTTGATTACAGACCAATAGCAGTCACATCTTCTCTTGGTAAGGTATTTGAAACTTTAATTAATAAGCACATTGTTAAACATCTTGAATCCAACAACTTAATTAGTGATAGACAATATGGTTTTCGCCACGAAAGATCCACCATTAAAACATACTCAATCTCCTAACTCATACCATCCATCAGTCAATTGACCTACATGGAGAAACTCATGCAGTAGCCCTTGATATTTCTAAAACTTTCGATAGAGTATGGCACCGTTTCCTGCTGTCCAAACTCTCTTGCTATGGACTAACGTCTTTTATTCCTTTGATCTCCTCATATCTCAGTGACAGGAAAATAAGAGTAAAAGTAGATGATGTATATTCTAATTTCCATTCAATTAACGCCGGCGTGCCACAGGGATCAGTACTGGCCCCAACCCTGTTCCTGGTTCATATTAATGATCTCTTGTCTGTCACCCACAATCCCATCCACTCTTATGCAGATGACTCAACACTACATAGTTCATTCATACTCAGACACCCATTTACAAAGTCTAATATCCCTACTCACAACTTAGTGCAGCCATCTCCATAAATCAAGACCTGTCTACGATTAGTGAATGGGGACAAAACAACCTTGTCTCATTTAATGCTAGTAAAACTAAATATATACAATTTACTATTAGACAGATATTGCCAGATTCGTATATTACCTTCAGTACTACTGATATTCCCATCTCCAAAAGTATTGAAATTCTCAGCGTCTCAGCTGGACCTGTCATGTTAGATCACTTGCTAAAACCGCTTCAAAGAAACTTGGATTAATGTACTGAGTCCGTAACTTCTTCACTGACGAGCAGTTAGCTATACTTTATATGAGTCATGTGCGCTCTCGGCTTGAATATTGCTCACTCTTGTGGAATGGATGTGGAGAGGTTGCATTAAAACAACTAGACAAAATTCAGAACAAGGCTGTTAGAATTATTAACAACCCTACCATTACAAATGAACTACCTCCCCTACAAGTAAGAAGGAATATTGCCTCCCTTGCATTATTTTACAGATATTTTTAGGGCAAATGCTTAGATGAAGTTGCATCCATGGTGCCACCTCTTCATGGCTTCCCTCGTGCTCCACGGGCATCTGGTAGCACTCAATGCTGGAATGTCATTCAGCCATATTGCGGAACTTCTGCCTATCAGAATTCTTTCACTCTTCGAACTGCATCTCTCTGGAACTCGCTTCCCCAGAGTTGTTTCCCTCCAAATTTCAACCTTCAGCTGTTCAAGTTTAACTGTTACAGATATTTTATGAATGGAGGACACCAGTAATCTGGTGTATGGATTATTTTTTTTAATTCATTTGCTTTTCCTTCCTCTGTTCTGTTATTTTTTTAAAATGCATACCGTTTGTGTGTGTGTGTTTGTGGGTGGGTGTGTGTGTGTTTGTGTGTGTGTTGTATTGGTTTCCGGGTCATGGGCTGGAGATGATTTTGAAAGGACTTGGGTGCAGAACCCGTGTTAGAAACTTAGTGATATAGAAAGATTGATAAGTAACTAGACACAGATGGATAAAAAGCCTGTGTATATATATATATATATATATATATATATATATATATATATATATATATATATATATATATATATATATATATATATATATATATCATCAGCCATTACAAGTCCATTGTTGAACAAAGGCTACCCCCAGCTTTCTCTACGAATTCCACATCAGAGCCTGACAGAGCCATTCTCTCCCACGGTTTTCCTGCAAGTTTCTCTATCCCATCTCTCCACCTCATGTCTGGCCTATTTCTGCTACGCCTACAGGGTCTTGGTGTTCAGTCAGTCAGCCTCTTGCCCCATCGGTTATCCCTTATTCATGCTACATGCCCTGTCCATCTCCATTTCTGTTCTTTTATAACTTCTGTAATGTCTTTGATTTTAGTCTGGTCTCTCACCCAAGTTGATCTTTTTCTGTCTCTCGAAGATATTTCCAACGTTGACCTTTCCATTGCTCTCTGAGAACAGAATAGTTTATTTTCCATTGATTTTGCCAGTTTCCATGTCTCACAGTCTTACGTCATAGCTCGAATTATACATTCGTTATATACTTTTCGTTTCATACATATTAACAAGCTACTTTTCATAATGTCTCAATGTTTGCCAAAAGCTTTCCATCCGATAGTAATGCGTTTTTTTTTTCTTTCTTTCTTTCGCTACCATGGTCTTTTGTTAATCTTAATTGTCCCAAGTGATTGTTCTCCTCGACTTCTTCAAGAATTTCTTCGCTAAATCTGATAACGCTCTTTGGTGTGTGTGGATTAAACATTAGTTTTACTTTGGTTCATCTTGATCCCTGCTTTGTGGCTTCCTCTGTTCAGGTTATTTAACATTTCTTGCGGTGTCTCTGCTGTTTCTTTGAATAAGATTAGGATATCTGCAGATCTTAGATGGTTTTCCTATTCTCCATCTACTTTTACCCCATTGTTCACCCAGTCTAGCTTTCTGAAAATTCTTTCAAGGCATGCTGTATATGATTTTGATGAAGTCACTGAATGTACAAAGAGACTGGATGAAGAGGAAATAGGAAATGTGAGTGCGTTTAAGTACTTGGGTACTTTGATGAGTAATGGTGGAAGTTTAGAGGGTGAAGTGCTTGAAAAGGTAAAACAAGGAAGAAAAAGTTGCTGGTTCTTTCAAAGCAGTGATAAGAAACAGGGAAGTGAACATGGAAGTGAAAAAGTTACTGTATGACACTATTGTGAAACCAGCTCTAACGTATGGAAGTGAGGCTTGGACCTAGTTGGAGGGACACAAGTCAAGATTGGGGCAGTGAAATGAGTTATCTAGAGGATCATGTGGAGTCACATGGAGAGAATGACAAATGAGGAAGTGAAGGAGCGTTGTGATGTGGATGTGGATGTGATAGGAAACGTTAGTAGTAACACACTGAGGTGGTTTGGCCATGTGGAGAGGGTGGAGAGCGAGAGACTGACGAGGAGAGTGTTTGCGAGTGAAGTGGAGGGGAGGGGAGAGGGAGGGGGAGGCCAAGGATGAGTTGGAGAGATGGAATAGAGAGGTATATGAGAGAGGGGTGTGTGAGCTAGGAGCAGGGCAGTGAAATGGTGGAGGACAGGGCGACCTGGGAGCGATTTGTTTGTGGCCACCCCATAAGGGATTAAGGCATCTTGCAAAAGACAGATAGATAGACTGAAATTGTATATCCTTGACGCACGCCTGTCTCAATCTTAATTTTTCAGAGTCTTTATG
>NC_137006.1:35052889-35135389 GCF_032717465.1 Coenobita brevimanus | reverse complement strand
TTGAGAATTAGGGGGGCTAGGTTCTTTGCGGGGCCCCCCTCCTGGAGGGGAGCCCCACAATGAACCTAGCCCCCCGGGCCCCTAAATCTCTAGGTACGCCCCTGGGTTTCACAATCATTTCATAGAAAGTTGCTTACTCTTAACACGGACTCGGCACACAACCATGGTTGGGAGCTGTAAATGAAAAAAATTACCGGCAGAATTATGTGAAAACTTTTTCACGTGCAAGATCAGCTCCACATGGAACTGACTCAACATGGACGTTGTTAACATTACAGTAGAGAAGTTTAAGGGATTCATCGGCAGGATCTTACACTAGAAAAAATGTGAATTGGATATGCATTCCCAGGCAAACGAGAAGTATCTCCACGGTATGGGCTGCATAGTTATTTAGATCCTGACTTTTCCTTGTAACTCCTCTTTCTCTCTCTCTCTCTCTCTCTCTCTCTCTCTCTCTCTCTCTCTCTCTATCTATCTATCTGTGTGTGTGTGTGTGTGTGTGTGTGTGTGTGTGTGTGTGTGTAAAAGAGGTTTCTACTATCGCAACATATTAATCACACTAGATTTGTTCTGTGTGTGTGTGTGTGTGTGTGTGTGTGTGTAAAAGAGGTGTCTACTACCGTAACATTTAATCACAACAGACTAATTCTCTCTCTCTCTCTCTCTCTCTCTCTCTCTCTCTCTCTCTCTTTCTCTGTGCGTTTGTGTGTGTGTGTGTGTGTGTAAAAGAGGTGTCTACTACCGCAATATTTAATCACAGCAGATTTATTTCTGTGTGTGTGTGTGTGTGTGTGTGTGTGTGTGTGTGTGTGTGTGTGTGTGTGTGTGTAGTAAATCTTCTCCTAACTTGGTTTATGATATGTACTGTACTATTCCTTTATTAGTTGTTCGGACCACAAGTAATTAGAGAGGTGCTTGAAGTACAGAAACCCCTATGAAGAGCAAGAGTATGGAGGGTACCGGGTGGAGTCATGGGGCGGAGAGAAAAGTGGGGGGGTTGGGTGGGAGTGTGGGACCATGAGGAAGGGAGGGGGAGGGGATACCTCTCCATCGAGCAGTGTTACAAACACGGAAAAGGAAACCAACTTATTCCGACGTCTGTACATATGAATCTATGCGTGTGTACATGTGTTCTTGTTGGGGCTATACAGGTAACACAGGTGTATCGCTGATTTACTGCTCACCTCTCCACATTCTCTCTCTCTCTCTCTCTCTCTCTCTCTCTCTCTCTCTCTCCTTAACTGGGCTCATTTTTTTTTTTCCTTGTTACACGTACCTCAATGAGTACAAGAAGTCAATAGTGTGTCTCGCCATCCTTTTCATAACACTTCTTCGTGACTATTTTTCTCACCCAAACTTAACCCAGCTTTTCCTCTCGTAACTTAGGCGGGAAAAAGATAATGCTCCGGCTCTACATCCTTTCCCTTAGCACTTCTTCGTGACCAGCCTGATATTCCAGTGTTAATCTACTGTTATAACTTGGCATTCTAGAGGAAGAGATGGGAATTATTGGCCAAGTTAGAGTAAAAGTGATTCAGATGAGAGAGAGAGAGAGAGAGAGAGAGAGAGAGAGAGAGAGAGAGAGAGAGAGAGAGAGATTTTGTCGGACAGGGAATTTCAGTCCTATATTGCATGATAACTGTGGCTTGGTTATAATACTGCTGTATTTATTTATTTAATATTTTTTATTTCATGCCTCATCTATCATTACTCGTTATTTTTATGCGTGTTGTGCAGTTTCCCCCCTCCTCTCTCTCTCTCTCTCTCTCTCTCTCTCTCTCTCTCACACACACACACACACACACACACACACACACAAACTCCAGACGATTTCCTTCAACCAAGCAGTGATTTCTATAATTTCAGTCATTAGTCTGGAATATATCTGACCCTTAAAATATTTCCTAAGTCTCCACTGAGCTGAAGGAAACCGTCTGGCGAAAGAAAATGGGATCCATGTAGCTAGGGACGGGGGTGTTAACTGGGCTCTAAATTAATCTGTTCAGCCTGAGTACATTATTTGATTATTGTCGCCATCTCTAGACGATTTTATTCAGCCTAGGATGAACTTGGTAGTGTTGGATGGAGCCTTCCCTATCCTCTTTACTACTAGATAGACTTGCAGCTGGAAAAGTTAGATAAACCTTCAGTAAACCCCCTGCATTCTTAAAATCTGACATTGGTTTAGTAAAATCGTCTGGGAAAAAAAAAAACACCGATGCGGGACTAAGTGTGTATTGACGTTTCGCCTCACGGCTTCCTCAGAATACAATTGCTGAATATACACATCTCCTGTATATATAGCAGAAGGCAGTGGGGGTGTGAGGGGGTGAGGTATTGGCTAGGGGTGGTAGGGGGAGGGGCGGTAGGGTAAGGAAGGTGAGGTCCAGGAGAAAAGGGATTACAGACCACGGCACAAAGGCGAAGCGAAACAAGGGGCAGGTGAAGTGGGAAATCCTTAGGGAGAATTTAATTTGACCCCGTAGGGCTAGTTTATAGGATACCTCTTCCTCATCCTGTGAAGAAGCAGCGTCAGTGAATGATGACCACATAGGTGGCCAATAAAGGAGGAGTTATCCAGCTATAAGAGTAATTTTGGCCCAGAATTTACATGCTACTACAGTGCACATAATTATAAAGATTATAAAATAAATAGGAGCATATTGGCATAAGGGTTTGTGACGTAAATTATGCCTACTTAATATATATATTAACATAGTACATACAGCATATAATGATGCTTCATTGGTATATACGTTTTAATTATGAGTAGCGACAGACATTCAGTTACAAAACATAGCAATGTCTATATATGTTACATGGGAGATAGTATATCTAGATTAGTATACATGATGGAGTATACCTAGTGACAGACATATTGACCAATGGCAATGCGTATGTATAGGCATACGTAGTAGGAACATAAGAACATAAGAAGAGAGGATAACTGCAGTAGGCCGGTTGGCCCATGCTAGGCAGCTCCTAGAAGAGTAACTGAACTACTAGAATGAGATAAGGATAGCAGAGAAGAAGGCTCTCCCCCGCCCTCCAAACCCTCCAGCCGAAACCGGCAGGGAAAAGTCAGAAAGAACACCACGCCGTATAGAAAAACTGGCGTGGACATTTTACAGGAAAGTGTGAAAGGAGAATAGAGACTATCATAGTGTAACCTGAAAAGAAAAATTTTTTGAATTAGTATTGGTTATAAGATTTTCTTTATTCTATATCCACCCCTTATTTCTCATATGCTTATCTAGCCTATGCTTGAAACTCTCAATGGAAGAGGCACCAACTACTTTACTAGGTAGCTTATTCCATTCGTCTACTACTCTATTACCAAACCAATTTCTACCGATTTCCTTTCTGAAACGGAATTTTTCTAGTTTGAAACCATTATTTCTAGTTCTATCCTGTATGCTCACTTTAAGTACCTTGCTAATATCTCCCTTATTTATACCATTCATCCACTTAAACACCTCAATTAAGTCTCCCCTTACTCTACGCCTCTCTAGCGAATGCAGACTTAGTCTTTTCAGTCTGTCTTCATATGACAGGTTCCGGACGTCATGTATCATTTTAGTCATTCTTCTCTGTACATTTTCTAACGAATTAATATCCATTCTATAGTAAGGACACCAGAATTGTACTGCGTAGTCTAAATGTGGCCTTACTAATGCTAGATAAAGTTTCAGTATTACTTTAGATGATCTATTGCTCACGCTTCTCGAAATAAATCCTAAGACCCTATTTGCTTTATTTCTCGCATTAATGCATTGTTGCCTTGGTTTAAGGTCGTTACTAATCATAACTCCTAGATCCCTCTCGCATTCCGATTTGCTAATTTCTTTGTTATCTAAGCTGTATTTAGTATCTCCAATGGTCTTGCCTACGTTAAGTACTTTACATTTTTCAACGTTAAATTCCATTTGCCAAGTTTTAGACCATTTGGACAATGTATCGAGGTCTTTTTGTAAGTTATGGCAATCGTCAGTCGAGCTAATGATACGCCCTATTTTTGTATCGTCGGCAAATTTGCTGATGCTGCTATTGACTCCTAAGTCTACATCATTTATATATATGATAAATAATAAGGGACCGAGTACTGAACCCTGTGGTACACCGCTAGTTACTAATCCCCAGTCCGACTTAGTTCCATTTATTAATACTCTCTGCTTTCGTCCTTTCAGCCAGGATTCTATCCATTTTAAGATATCGCCGTCTATACCGTGTGCTCGAACCTTTCTAACTAACCTTTCGTGTGGGACCCTATCAAAAGCTTTACTAAAGTCCAGATAAATAACATCGTAAGCTTTATCGCTATCTACTGCCTCATAGACCTCCGAGTAGAATGACAACAAATTTGTGTGGCAGGATCGTCCTTGCCTGAATCCGTGCTGACTTTCGTTTATAAGATTAAATCTTTCTAAGTGTTCTCTAATCTTATTTGCCAAAATTGACTCTAACATTTTTCCTACTATTGACGTTAGACTTATCGGACGATAATTCGACGCAGCTGATTTATTACCCTTTTTAAAGATGGGCACTACGTTTGCGGTTTTCCACGCCTCTGGAACTTCTCCTGAACTTAAAGAGTCATTAAGTAACGTTAAAAGTGGCTGACATAATTCTTCTTTGGTTTCTTTTATAATTTTTGCATATATATCGTCCCGACCTGGCGATTTTTGAGGTTTTAACTTATTAATTTCTTTCAATACGTCCTCCTTACTAATGGTTATTTTACTAAGAATATTTTCCGTATTCTCATGGTAAATATTTGCGCTTGAGGGACCAGGCTTAGATTTTCCTTGGTGAATACTGATATGAAATAATTATTTAGGATGGAGCACATTTCTTTATCTTCACTGGTAATGTCACCTGACTCTGTTTTCAGTGGTCCTATCCTATCTTTATTTTTCGTACGGTACATTTGATAAAAACCCTTGGGGTTTTCTTTTGATTCACTAGCAACCTTAATTTCATAACTTCTCTTTGCTTTTCTTATCTCCCTCTTTGCTTCTCTATTTAAAATCGTGTATCAGTTACGTAAATGTTCCTCTTCACTTTTTATTTTTCTATATATTCCTTTCCTTTGGCCTATGAGAGATTTTAATCTGTTGTTTAACCATCTTGGTTCTGAATTATTAGTTCTAAACGGTTTTGAAGGAATATATCTATCTTGGCCTCCGTGTATTATATTTATTAACTCGTTATACTTCTCACTGGTTGATCGTCTGTTTGGTACTGGAGCTGAGTTAATTTCCGTCACATGGACTACATTCCTATCTACCACCTCCCTCCTCCACAGACACCCGACGGACATCCCCACGTGTTTCCTGCGCCTGACCTATGACCTGGGGTTCCCCACTGACCTGGCATTCCCTCAAATAGCTAATCTCCCTGTGGAATACCGTTCGAAAATAAGCTCTTAAGCCATCGAAATCTCCTAGACGAAAATTAGGAACGGTGGAGGTATTTTCAGTGGAACGGACATCCCAAATAAATTTCAACTTAATTTCTTCATGATCGCTATTACCAAGTCGTCCACCAACCTCTATATCGCTAATGATATTTTCTTTATTAGCTAAAACCAAATCTAGTATATTATTACCTCTGGTCGGCTCCCTGATATACTGATAAAGGAAATTGTCCTGTACTACCTCTAGAAATTCCTCTGACTCTGCATCTCCTGTCTGATTTCTCCAATCTATCCTTGGCAGATTAAGGTCCCCTACAATTATTACTAAGCTGGACTGTGATGCTTTCCTAATTTCCTCCCAAAGGTATTTACTATCAGCTCTACTTAATTTGGGAGATCTGTAAATTGCTCCTAAGACTAATTTCTCCCTATTGTTACTAATTTCGACCCAGACACTTTCTGTGTCCCTATTTACTTTAATGTCTGCTTTATTGTAACAGTTTAATGAATCCTTTACATAAATAGCTACCCCTCCCCCCTTTCTTCCCTGACGGTTTGACACAAAAATATTATAGCCTTTTATCTGATATTCTGCTAGAAATTCTCGAGTGTCTCTATTCATCCAAGTTTCACTAATAACGGCAATGTCTATTTTCTCTGTACAGATTAAAGCCCTCAGTTCATCCATTTTATTACGTAAACTTCGGCTGTTTGTGTAGTACACTTTCAGATTATTACGAGTAGTTATGCCTCTACCTTGGCATTTACTGTTATTTATTTTATTACTAACTGGGAAACTCTTTACTTTACTAATATAACAATTTTTTGTACTATTGCTTATCGCCCTTCTATCATCGCTTGTTCTATCATCTATCATCGCCTGCTCAATTTGAGGTGCCTGAGTGGATGTATCTACACTAATGGTTGAACTTTTGTTCTTGATTTTGCAAGTATTGATGCATCTATCCAAACATGGTAATAATGATTTCTGAGTGTAGTTGCTGCATCTTCCTGTACACCTACTTCTCAATCTCGAAAAAATCCCTCCAACTCCCTATCTATCATTCCAGCTAAAACAGTAACTCCTTGCCTGCTTAGATGGGTCCCATCCCAACTATACAAGGCACTCCGTCCATAAAACCGGTCCCAACTGTTTATGAAAGTTATTGCATTATCTTTGCAATACCTTTCAAGGCGGCAATTAAATCCTATTGCCCTGCTCAACCATTCCCTTCCAACCCGCCACCTTGGTAAAACACCAAGCACTACAGGGGTTCCTCCCCTCTCCCTAACCTTTTCTAACATCAACTTGTACCTTTTCCACAGTACCTCACTCTTACGGCTACTAATATCATTGCCTCCCACACTGAGGCACACAGTGGGTTTGTCACCACTTTCCTTTACGATATTTGAAATTTTTTCTCCCACAGTAGCCACCCTGGCCCCTGGAAGACACACATGTTTAGCGAGTGGAGTATACATGGCCCTGTTCAGATATCTCACCTGGGAGTCTCCAACAACAGCAACATTTTTCTTACCTTTCTTATTCTGTTTATACTTACCTGTATTGGAAGTTCTGTCACCGTCCTTCTCCTCTACTTCCCTCTCTGCCTTCCCTTCACATTCGTCCCGTAGTGCGTCGAATGCATTAGTTGTCTTAACTTCCGTTTGCTTTTTAAGAGTGAACTTCATTGCACCCTTGTTAACTAGTGTCCAACCTTCAGCCTTTTTCTCTTTCTCCTCCAACATCTCCTCCAACAATTCCCTCATCTGTGACTTCTCCTGCCTGAGAATTTGTACCTCCCGCTTCAGTTCGAGAAGTTCCTCCTTTAATTCAAGGTAGTCCTTTTCAATACCTGCAGTGAGGACACAGCTCTCTGCCGAGGAAGCCATTACGCACAAATTCACACAAGGTAGCACAGCACTATCACGGGTCACTACGAGTCACCACAACACACACTCTCACGGATCACTAGCACAGCATTATCGCTGATCACTACAACACACTAACACAACCACTGTCACAGATTACTAAAGCACACTAGCACAACACTACCACAGGTCTCAGGCACGTCTGACCACAGGTCTCAGCACATGGTGATGCATCATTGGTATATACACTTAAATTACGAGTAGCGATAGACATTCAATTACAAAATTATAGCAATGACTGTATATGTTACATGGGAAAAAGTACATCTTGTTCAGTAAACATGTTGGAGTATACCTATTGATAGACATATAGGAAGGCTTTATTTACGGGTTGAATTTATGAAGGAGAGACGGGAGAAGACAGGGATTAATAGGGGGAAGAGGAAGGATCATTAGCAGCATGAGGAGGTAATGGGGCGACGGTGTGAGGAATTTTTTTTACAAGTAGGTGAGAAGTCCAGTGGCACCAGGGGAAGAGGACGGAGCGGCAGGTCAGTAATTATGGGATTTAGAACGAAGGCGTGAAGAGAGAGAGAGAGAGAGAGACACTGATTGGTTAAAAGATGACGCCAAACCCAGGTGTGGAACATACGGAAAAAGGAGAGTTAGAGGATAGAACGTTGAATAGATAGTTATAGTCTTTCCAAAATATCGAGATCGTTTGGGCGTTGTCCCTCACGAGAATTCCCCGACCCCCAGTGCTGCCGAATCTATACCAGCACACACCTCTCTGTCTCATGTCAGCTATTTACTACTTCTAAATGAAATTTATTTACAATATATATGTATATAATTCTCTAGTAAGGCTATATAGTGTAAGAAATGTCTGTTGTTTTTAATAATAACAATGACTTTTTATAAATATCACAACACTTGGCAACGTTGCTTTCCAATCTGTCACGTTTGTAGGTGAGTCAGTGAGGATGGGTCATGTGTTAATCCGCGGGTCATTTCCTCTCTGACTACCATCAAAGATGGAAGCTCCTACCCCTGCTACTCGTATAGACTTTTCATAGAACCGTATAGACTTTTTATAGAAATAAATCTCCATAAAATGTTGATTTCGTATGCAGAGAGAGAGAGAGAGAGAGAGAGAGACAGACAGACAGACAGACAGACACACACACACACACACACACACACACACACACACACACACACACACACACACACAGTCAGGAGGCTTTTCCTCAAATTCTAATAATTCATAAAAGCATATAGACTTTTTATAGAAATAAATCTACATACAATGTAGATTTTAGAGAGAGAGAGAGAGAGAGAGAGAGAGAGAGAGAGAGAGAGAGAGAGAGAGAGAGAGAAGAAGTGAGCTGGGATGAGGGTTGTCCCTTGAGCTAGTCTCTAATTCGATAATTTGCCCAGTAAAAAGTGTGGCAACATCGGGGATCGGGGAATTCCCATGAGGAACAACGTCCAAACTATCTTGATATTGTGGAAAGACTATAGACATAGGATGATAGATAGGTGGATAAATGGTGAGAGAGAGAGAGAGAGAGAGAGAGAGAGAGAGAGAGAGAGAGAGAGAGAGACAGACAGACAGACAGACAGACAGACAGACATAAGAACATAAGAAGAGAGGATAACTGCAGTAGGCCGGTTGGCTAGAATGAGATAAAGATAGCAAAGAAGAAGGCTCTCCCCCGCCCTCCAAACCCTCCAGCCGACGCCGGCAGGAAAAAGTCAGAAAGAACACCACGCAGTATAGAAAAACTGGCGTGGACAATTTACAGGAAAGTGTGAAAGGAGAATAGAGACTATCACAGTGTAACCTGGAAGGGAAAAATTATGAATTAGTATTGGTTATAAGATTTTCTTTTTTCTATATCCACCCCCTATTTCTCATATGCTTATCTAGCCTATGCTTGAAACTCTCAATGGAAGAGGCAGCAACTACTTTACTAGGTAGCTTATTCCATTCGTCTACTACTCTATTACCAAACCAATTTCTATCTATTTTCTTATTGAAACGGAATTTTTCTAGTTTGAAACCATTATTTCTAGTTCTATCCTGTATGCTTACTTTAAGTACCTTGCTAATATCTCCCTTATTTATACCCTTCATCCACTTAAACACATCAATTAAGTCTCCCCTTACTCTACGCCTCTCTAGCGAATGCAGACTTAGTCTCTTCAGTCAGACAGACGGACAGATAGAAAGACAGACAGACAGACAGACCTTACTAATATCTCCCTTATTTATACCCTTCATCCACTTAAACACCTCAGTTAAGTCTCCCCTTACTCTACGCCTCTCTAGCGAATGCAGACTTAGTCTGTTCAGACAGACAGACAGACAGACAGAAAGACAGACAGACAGACGGAGACAAAATTATATTCCTCTTAGTATCTACAATTCTACAGTTACACTGGTGGTGCAAACCCTTTTATAGTTTATAAGTATTTTGGATACAATATCGTTTATAGGGACAGGGAAGGAATGTTGGGTAAGGAAAAACGGATCACAAGGGGAATGGGAATACCGATCCCAGCACAGGTGTGTGTGTGTTCTTACCTAATTGTTCTTACCTAATTGTATCTTTACAGGAATGAGTCAAGCTCGTACTGTCCTATGTCTTAAACCATATTTATCGTACATATCCTTAAATTTGTGAATTGTTTTGGCACACACTATTTCATTCGGTAGTGCATTCCATTGATCAATTGCTCTGTTTGGGAAACTGAATTTCCTTACGTCTTTATCACCTCTCTTCTTATGCAGTTTTTTGCAGTGTCCTCTTGCTGATGCTTCTCCATATGTTAAGTAATCATTTATGTCTATTTTCTCCTTCCCTGGTATGCACTTATATAGCATTATCATGTCACCTCTTTTCCTTCTTTCCTGTAGTGTTGGTAGATTCAGTTTATTTAGTCTTTCTTCGTAGCTTAGGTCCCTTAAGCTTGGTATCCATCTTGTTGCGGCCCTTTGAACTTTTTCAATCTTGTCCATAGGCGTACAAGCCAGGGGGGCTGGGGGGGCTGCAGCCCCCCAAGATTTAGGCAGACACAAATTTTTCGGGCAGAGTAGCCAATGTAGCAGGGCTATTCAACTGGCGGATCGTGAGCTAAATCCTGTCCTTGAGTGTTTTTTCTTTTCATATATGAAATTTTACTTTTCCCTGAAAAAAGAAATGCCATAACGGTCCTTTTCTGTACTTTTTAAAAATATTTCTTAGTTCTTACTGTTTATAAATAAACTATCAGCCAGTGTTGACAGGCTGAGTTGGATGCTCGTGTCCGTACCGTCCGTTCGTAAATTACGTAATAGTGGACAGGCTCATCCGTGTCTAGGACGGGAGAACAAGTTCACACTATGCGTCGGCAAAGTCCCCAAGTCCCGCCTGCCAGTTTGCTCAGGGCTTGAGTGGAAGCTGCACAGTGACACATACCCGGGCTTATTCTTTAAAATCCTTAAGTATCACACGATGGTCATGCAGGTGGGAAGCCGTGAAAAGTGTTCACGAGCAAATTGAGAGAATTGTAAAAGCTCTCATTCAGCTAGGAGATGATAAAGATCCCAAGACATACTCTGATAGTCGTGCATTTCTTTCTGCAATCTGGTGACTTTGAGTTCATTCTTGGACTCTGTATCCTCAAAGTCATTCTTTCAAACACCAACAGTCTGAGCAGATACTTACAGTCCAAAAATATGGATGTCATCACTGGTCGCCGAAATGCAGATCTTACCATCAGGACATTGGGAGAATGTCGTAATGATGATAGCTTTGACAAGATCTGGCAAAGGGCTGACCAAATCAGCCAAAACATATAATCTTGGATTGAAAACACAAGATTCAACTTCTGTGATGCACGAATACCTCGAAAAAAACCATCTCGTCGATTGCAAGCCCTTGTAGGAGAATTGACAGGGATGGATGCCCAATCACTGACACCAGTACAGCATCATCGTGTCAACACTTATTACAATTCAATTGACAAGGTCCTGTCAGAACTGGAAGTTCGTTTCAAGGGTAATGATCAAGATGTTCTGTGTGCTCTTGGTGCCATTGCAATAAGTGATTCACCATCACAAAGTGACTATGAACTAGTTGCAAACTTTTATGGCCTGGACAAGGATCTGATGGAAGCAGAACAGAGACTTTTCTATAAGCTTAAGCAAAGGCGACAAGGAGTCTTCCTCAAGACAGCATCAGATGTTGTCCAGTTTCTACACGAAAATGAACTGTCAGAAATGGTACCCGAGTTCATCAATGTTGTATCTCTTTTGGCTGTCATCCCTGCTACTTCATGTTCAGCAGAGAGATCTTTCAGTGGACTTCGTAAGCTGAAATCCTACCTTCGCAGCACCATGGGTCAAGCAAGAGTTAGCTGCCTAGCACTTATCAACATAGAAAGAGAATATGCTACTAGAGTGATTGAAGAAGATATGGACAAAATTATAGATGTTTTTGGAAAAAGAAAGGGATGTGAAAAATATTTTTTCTAACTTGATTTTTTCTATAAGTCTTAACTTTATTATGGATAGGAAAAGAAGCACCTTATTTTTCTAATCATGTTTTAATTTAGTATGAAGGTGAACTATAATTTACTGCAATTTTTAATAATTACTATATTTATACCATTCAACCATTGCAATTTATTTCAGTAACAGCTATTATTTATTTATTATATTACATTAAAACGTATAACCCATACTAATTACTCAGTTCAATTTTATACTATAGGCTTTATATAATACTTGTAAATGTGGGTGAAATTTAGCAGTTCAGTTAACCTTCATTTTTACATGGTGTGTAGAATAAATGTGCAATGTCTTCATGAAGTGTGGTTTCTTCCTTCACACACACACACACACACACACACACACACAAATATATATATATATATATATATATAAATATATATAGATATATATATATATATATATATATATATATATATATATATATATATATATAATTGCTTGGATTTACAGGCAAAATATATTTCGGGCAGGGAGAGTTCAGCCCCCCCAGATGAGAAGGGTCCCGTACGCCTATGATCTTGTCTATGTGTTTTTTGAGATGAGGACTCCAGACTACTGATGCATATTCCAGGGTTGGTCTAATGAATGATGTTATTATCCTTCTTAGCATGTCTTCATTTATGTATGTGAATGCTATTCTCATATTTGCAAGCAGTGTATACATCTTCCGTACCTTCTCACTGATGCGGTCAGCTGGAGATAGTCTGTTATTGATAATCACACCTAGGTCTTTCTCTCTTTCTGATGTGTATAGGGTTTTATTTCCTAACTTATAATCCCAATCAGGTCTTTTTCCACTTTTACCAAACTTGATTACATGACACTTGTCCACATTGAATTCCATTTGCCATGTACTACTCCATTCATGAAGTTTATTTAATTCTTTTGTAGCTCTTTACAAGAGTCTGTGTTAGTAATTCTCCTTTGTATTTTTGCATCATCTGCAAACATATTCAGATAGCTCTCATTTCCAGTGTTACTGTTTATATCAATTATATACTGTACACTAAAAACATGATTGGTGCCAGCACTGAACCCTGTGGTACTCTACTAGTCACTTCTTTCCATGATGAGTAGTTTCCTCTTAGTACTGTTCTCATTTCTCTTTTTATGAGAAAGTCTTGCATCCAACAAAACAGTTTGCCTCGAATTCCTCCTTGATGGTACAGTTTCCATAAAAGTCTTTGGTGTTGTACTGTGTCAAAAGCTTTCTTGAAATCTAAATAGATACTGTCCACCCATCTTTCTCTTTCCTGTATTGTGTTTGTTACTCTGTCATAGTAGCTCAACAGATTAGTAACACATGATTCTCCTTTTCTGAAACCAAACTGTCTTTCTGTTATCATACTGTGTACTTCTAGATGACTTACCCAAGCTTTTCTTATAAGCTTTTCTAATACCTTGCTTACAACACTGGTCAGTGATACTGGTCGGTAGTTGAGTGGATTTTGTCTATTTCCTTTCTTGAATAAAGGGACAATATTTGCTTTTTTCCAAATATCAGGTAGTTTACCTTGACTCAAAGATTTCTTGAAAATTAAAAATAATGGTTTACTTAACTCCTTTGCACATTCTCGTAGTACCCAACATGAAATTTCATCAGGACCACTTGCTTTTCCTCTGTCTAATCTACTTAACTCCTCCTGTATTACTTTTTCTGCTACTTGTATATCTGGTAGTATGTGTGGACATGCATGTTCCACATAGTCCGTCTCAAAATTTTTTTCTTCTGTAAAAACTAATTGGAAATTCTTATTTAGTGCTTCACAAATATCTTTCTCTTGTGTATAAGTGATTCCCTCGTCCGTAATGGATTGTATTATATCTTTTACTTTGGTTTTGCTTCTGATGTAGCTGTAAAACAGCTTTGGTTGATAACTACTTTTATTTATCATATCCTCCTCAAACTGTTTTTGGGCTTCCCTCCTTATTCTTGTATAATCGTTTCTTGCCTGTTTGTAATTATTATACCTCCTTTTCACTATTGTGTCTTCTGTATCTATTCCACAACAAATCTCTTCTTTCTTTTGATTTTTTACATTCTGTATTGAACCATTTCTGTATTTTCTTATCTGCTTCTTTGTGCTGTGGGATGTACTTCTGGACTCCTATTTCATAAAATTCACAGAATTTTTTACATACAGCATTTAAATCTTGTCCTCTAAGCTCATTTTCCCAATCATCTTCTAAGAAATACTTCTTTAGGTCTTGATAATTTCCCTTTTTATAGTTTAGGCTCTTTTTGTAACTGTCATTGCTGTTAACTATGTCATATGCTATCCTGAAGTTATAATTTAGTACTGCATGATCGCTTTTGCCGAGTGGAGGGTGATATATTAAACTGTCAATATCATTTTCTTGCCTAGTAAATATAAGATCTAGCACTGAAGGTTCATCAAGTCCTCTTTTTCTGGTGTGTGTTGAGTGGTAGGTGGTGGCGACCATCATCCACTCACTTGATGTAGTGCTGCCTACTTCTTCCTCAGCCTTTATCATTCTTTTTCTTTGCCTGCCCTCCTCTCTTCCTGTTTCTCCCATCTTTCCTGTCACTTCTTATTGCTTTTCTCTCCTTTACAGGTGGCTTTACATTGAGTGACAAGCCTAATGGTTTCCTGTAAGCCAAGAAACCATTTACAACGCTGGGTGGTAACCATATAACCAAACAATTACGTGCTCCCTACGTGTCATCAAGTGGGTTGGTGGAGGGTTAGTGCCCCTTCCTGTAAAACAAATAACTCAGAGTCAAATGGCCACCCCTAACGGGATTATGGCATCAGGCAATAGATAGATAGATAGATAGATAGTGTGTGTGTGTGTGTGTGTGTGTGTGTGTGTGTGTGTGTGTGTGTGTGTGTGTGTGTGTGTGTGTGTGTGTGAACATAAGAACATAAGAAGAGAGGATAACTGCAATAGGCCGGTTGGCCCATGCTAGGCAGCTCCCAGAAGAGTAACTGAACTAGAATGAGATAAGGACAGCAAAGAAGAAGGCTCTCCCCCGCCCTCCAAACCCTCCAGCCGAACCGGCAGGAAAAAGTCAGAAAGAACACAACACAGTATAGAAAAACTGGCGTGGACATTTTATAGGAATGTGTGAAAGGAGAATAGAGACTATCATAGTGTAACCTGAAAAGGAAAAATTATGAATTAGTATTGGTTATAAGATTTTCTTTTTTCTATATCCACCCCTTATTTGTCATATGCTTATCTAGCCTATGCTTGAAACTCTCAATGGAAGAGGCAGCAACCACTTTACTAGGTAGCTTATTCCATTCGTCTACTACTCTATTACCAAACCAATTTCTACCTGTTTCCTTATAGAAACGAAATTTTTCTAGTTTGAAACCATTATTTCTAGTTCTATCCTGTATGCTCACTTTAAGTACCATGCTAATATCTCTCTTATTTAAACCCTTCATCCACTTAAACACCTCAATTAAGTCTCCCCTTACTCTACGTCTCTCTAGCGAATGCAGACTTAGTCTTTTCAGTCTGTCTTCATATGACAGGTTCCGGACGTCATGTATCATTTTTGTCATTCTTCTCTGTACATTTTCTAACGAATTAATATCCATTCTATAATAAGGACACCAAAATAGTACTCCGTAGTCTAAATGTGGCCTTACTAATGCTAGATAAAGTTTCAGTATTACTTTTGATGATCTATTGCTCACGCTTCTCGAAATAAATCCTAGGACCCTATTTGCTTTATTTCTCGCATTAATACTCTGTTGCCTTGGTTTAAGGTCGTTACTAATCATAACTCCTAGATCCCTCTCGCATTCCGATTTGCTAATTTCTTTCTTATCTATGGTGTATTTAGTGTCTCGAATGGTCTTGCCTACGTTAAATACTTTGCGTTTTTCAACGTTAAATTCCATTTGCCAAGTTTTAGACCATTTGGACAATATATCGTGTAAGTTATGGCAATCGTCAGCCGAGTTAATGATACGCCCTATTTTTGTATCGTCGGCAAATTTGCTGATGCTACTATTGACTTCTAAGTCTAGATCATTTATATATATAATAAATAATAAGGGACCGAGTACTGAACCCTGTGGTACACCGCTAGTTACTAATCCCTAATCCGACTTAGTTCCATTTATTAATACTCTCTGCTTTCGTCCTTTCACCCAGAATTCTATCCATTTTAAGATATCACCGTCTATACCGTGTGCTCGAACCTTTCTAACTAACCTTTCGTGTGGGACCCTATCAAAAGCTTTACGAAAGTCCAGATAAATAACATCGTAAGCTTTATCGCTATCTACTGCCTCGTAGACCTCTGAGTAGAATGACAAGAAGTTTGTGAGGCAGGATCGTCCTTGCCCGAGTCCGTGCTGACTTTCGTTTATAAGATTAAATCTTTCTAAGTGTTCTCTAATGTTATTTGCCAAAATTGACTCTAACATTTTTCCTACTATTGACGTTAGACTTTTCGGACGATAATTGGACACAGCTGATTTATCACCCTTTTTAAAGATGGGCACTACGTTTGCGGTATTCCACGTCTCTGGAACTTCTCCTGAGCTTAAAGAGTCATTAAATAACGTTAAAAGTGGCTGACATAATTCTTCTTTGGTTTCTTTTATAATTTTTGCATATATATCGTACGGACCTGGCGATTATTGAAGTTTTAACTTATTAATTTCTTTCAATACGTCCTCCTTACTAACGGTTATTTTACTAAGAATATTTTCCGTATTCTCATCATAAATATTTGCTGCTTGAGGGACTAGGTCTAGATTTTCCTTGGTGAATACTGATGTGAAATAATTATTTAGGATGGAGCACATTTCTTTATCTTCACTGGTAATGTCACCTGATTCTGTTCTGAGTGGTCCTATCCTATCTTTATTTTTCGTACGGTACATTTGATAAAAACCCTTGGGGTTTTCTTTTGATTCACTTGCAACCTTAATTTCATAACTTCTCTTTGCTTTTTTTATTTCCCTCTTTACCTCTCTATTTAAAATCGTGTATCGGTTACGTAAGTGTTCCCCTCCACGTTTTATTTTTCTATATATTCCTTTCCGTTGGCCTATGAGAAATTTTAATCTGTTATTTAACCATCTTGGTTCTGAATTATTCGTTCTAAACGGTTTTGAAGGAATATATCTATCTTGGCCTCCGTGTATTATATTTATTAACTCGTTATATTTCTCAATGGTCGAATGTCTGCTTGGTACTGGAGCTGAATTAATTCCCGTCACCTGGACTACATTCCCATCTACCACCTCCCCCCTCACAGACACCTGACGGACATTCCCACGTGTTTTCTGCCCCTTACCTATGACCTGGGGTTCCCCATTGACCTGGCATTCCCTCAAATAGCTAATCTCCCTGGGGAATACCGTTCGAAAATAAGCTCTTAATCCATTGAAATCTCCTAGACGATAATTAGGAACGGTAGAGGTATTTTCAGTGGAACAGACATCCCAAATAAATCTGAACTCAATTTCTTCATGATCACTATTACAAAGTCGTCCACAAGCCTCTATATCACTAATGATATTTTCTTTATTAGCTAAAACCAAATCTACTGTAGTATATTATTACCTCTGGCGGGCTCCCTGATATACTGATAAAGGAAATTATCCTGTACTACCTCTAGAAATTCCTCTGACTCTGCATCCCCTTTCTGATTTCTCCAATCTATTCTTGGCAGATTTAGGTCCCCTGCAATTATTACTAAGCTGGACTGTGATCTTTTCCTAATTTCCTCCCAAAGGTTTTTACTATCTGCTCTACTTAATTTTGGGGATCTGTAAATAGCCCCTAAGACTAATTTCTCCCTGTTGTTACTAATTTCAACCCAGACACTTTCTGTGTCCCTATTTACCTGAATGTCAGCTTTATTGTAACAGTTTAATGAATCCTTTACATAAATAGCTACCCCTCCCCCCTTTCTTCCCTGACAGTTTGACGCAAAAATATTATAGCCCTTTATCTGATATTCTGCTTAAAATTCTCGAGTGTCTGTATTCATCCAAGTTTCATTGATAACGGCAATGTCTATTTTTTCTGTACAGATTAAAGCCCTCAGTTCATCCATTTTATTACGTAAACTCTGGCTGTTTGTGTAGTACACTTTCAAGTTATTACGAGTAGTTATGCCTCTACCTTGGGACTTACTATTTTTTATTTTGTCGCTAACTAGGAAACTCTTTACTTTACTAATAAAACATTTTTTTGTACTATCACTTATTGCCCATCCATTATCGCTTGTTCTGTCCTCTATCATAACCTGCTCATTTTGAGGTGCCTGAGTGGATGTATCTACACTAATGGTTAAACTGTTGTTCTTACTTTTGCAAGTCTTCATGCATCTATCCAAGCATGATAATACTGATTTCTGGGTGTAGTTGCTGCAATTTCCTGTACACCTACTTCTCAACCTCGAAAAAAACCCCTCTAACTCCCTGTCTATCATTCCAGCTAAAACAGTAACTCCCTGCCTGCTAAGATGAGTCCCATCCCAACTATTCAAGGCACTCCAAACATAAAATCGGTCCCAACTGTCTATGAAAGGTATTGCGTTATCCCTGAATACCTTTCAAGGCGATAATTAAAACCTATTGCCCTGTTCAACCACTCCCTCCCAACTCGCCACCTGGGCAAAACACCGAGTACTACAGGGGTTCCTCCCCTCTCCCTAACCTTCCCTAACATATCCTTGTACTGCTGCCACAGTACCTCACTCTTTGCCTACTAATATCATTGCCTCCTACACTTAGGCACACAGTGGGTTTGTCTCCACTATCGTTCACGATATTTGAAATTTTCTCTATTACATTACCCACCCTGGCCCCCAGAAGACACACATGTTTAGTGAGTGGAGTATACATTGCTCTGTTAAGATATCTTACCTGTGAGTCCCCAACAATGGCAACATTTTTCTTATCTTTCTTGTTCTCACTATACTTTCCTGCATGGGAAGGTCTCTCACCGTCCTTCTTCCCAACTTCCCTCTCTGCCTTCCCTTCATATTCGTCCCGTAGGGCGTCGAATGTATTTGTGGTCTTAATTTCCGATTGTTTTTTAAGGGTGAACTTCGTTGCACCATTATGGACCAGTGTCTAACCTTCAGCCTTTTACTCTCTCTCCTCCAACATCTCCTCCAACAATTCGCTCATTTGTGACTTCTCTTGCCTGAGAACCTGTACCTCCCACTTCAATTCGAGAAGCTCTTCCTTTAACTGAAGGTACTCTTTCTTAAAACCTGCAACGGGGACACAGCTTTCCATTGAGGACGCCATCACGCACAATTTCACAGGTGTATCACAGGTCACTACAGCACACTAGCACAACACTATCACAGGCCAATAGCACAACACTGCCACAAGTCACTAGCACAACACTGTTGCAGGTCACTAGCACAACACTGTCACAGGTCACTAGCATAACACTGTCACAGGTCACAAGCACAACACTATCACAGGTCACTATCGCAGTTCATTACAACACACTAGCACAACACTCACAGATCACAGCTAGCTAAATCAGGTACGCCAGGAGACGTACGAACAGACTGACCTCACGAAAGCCAATATGCCCCTTTTTATTTTATAATCTTTGTAATTATCTGTACTGTAGTAGCACGTAAATTCTGGGCCTAAATTACTGTTATAGCTGGTTAACTCCTCCTTTATTGGCCACGCATGTGGTCATCATTCACTGATGCTGCCTCTTCACAGGATGAGGAAGAGGTATCCTATAAACTAGCCCTACGGGGTCAAATTAAATCCTACCTATGGATTTCCCACTTCACCTGCCCCTTGTTTCGCTCTGCCTTTGTGCCGTGGTCCATAATCCCTTTTCCCCTGGACCTTCCCTTCCTTACCCTACCGCCCCCCCCTACCACCCCTAGCCAATACCTCACCCCCCTCACACCCCCACTGCCTTCTGTTATATATACAGGAGATGTGGTGTATATTTAGCAATTGTATTCTGAGAAAGCCGTGAGGCGAAACGTCAATAAAGACTTAGTCCCACATCGGTGTTTCTTTCTTCCCCAAATGGTCAACAAAAAGTTAATCAAAATCTTCTGGGATAGCAATAATGAATTGAAATGTCATCAAAATGAAGGGGTTGATGAACTGACACCTTTATCCAAAGGGTGTCTTTTTTTCTTTTTATTCTTGTTACCACCAGACTCTTTTATGCTGTGTGCGACAGATTTTTAACCTTGTCATGGTGGGGGCTTGCAAATCCTGTAAATCTGGTGGGCCGCACCAGCGGAGGAAGATCTCCCTCAGACTCAGCAGGAGGACAGGGTTACCCATGCTGGAGAGACCATGAGTGAGGTCATACTAAGTGTTCCCAGGTCCATTGCCTTGTGGACTGCCCTTGGTTGGGTCAAGGCTATGGCAGTAAACCCAGAACGAAAAATCCGTGAGTTGGAGTTCCACAGAAGGCGGGGCTCAACAGACAAAGCTCCAGGCAGACTCCTGCAACCCTGCTCAGTAGATGGTCACCGTGAATCTTCACGCCACTATCACAGGTTGGGAAGGGCCAAGTCACATGTTAGTAAGGACTGAGCATCCTCAACCATCACACCAAATCCATTCATTGCACAAGCCCACTGCTATACTCACCTAATATCTCATCTTTCATCAAAACGAAAGACCTATGGCGACAGGATAAAGTGACAGTGAGAGGCCATGGATGTGGATGGATGTTGCTAGCTCGAGTCCTGCACATACTGTAGGCGGCATTGGCCCAGTGCTCGCCTGGCATGATGCAATTGGAGCAGGTCATATCTTCGGCAGCATCCATTGCAGCTAAGCAGCTTGAAATAGATGTCCAACTGGTTACCCCTTACGGGGAGGGGTTTAGAAAAGATAACCTAAACATCTGCTGCTCTGCACCACCTGGGCAGATAATCGCGTCTGCGAAGGCATCCCACAATGTGGTCAAAAACCAAAAGAATCTCTCTGGCTCATGGTACCTGCAATATACGAACCTTGCTTGATACTGACCACGTCAGAAGAACACACATAGAACTGCCCTTATTGCCCATGAACTGAATAGATAAAAAACTGACATTGCTGCCTTGTCTGAGACTCGCCTCTCAGAAGAGGGCAACCTTATAGAAGAAGAAGAAAGATATACCTATTTTTGGAGGGGATACTCAGACAATGTAAGAAGAAACCATGCTATTGCCTTTTCAAGCCGAAGCAACCTCTACAGAGTATCCAAGAAATACCTGTGGGTATATCAGGGACTCTGATGTCCAGATGCTAAAGGCCAATATGCAACACTCATCAGTACCTGTGCCCCAGTGCTTGTTTCTGAGGACACTGTCAAAGATTCAATTTATGACTCTTTGGATGTTACCATTTTTTCAATACCACCTAATGACAAACTGATCCTGCTTCGAGATTTTAATGCCAGAGTAGAAAAAGATTATCACCTCTGGCAAGGCATTTATAGGTTACCATGATGTTGCTATCATTTTCATTTATAAATAACAGAACAGAGGAAGGAAAAACAAATGAATAAAAAAATAATCCATACACCAGATTACAGATGTCCTCCATTCATTAAAAAAAAAAATCTGTAACAGTTGGACTTGAACAGCCATAGCTATAACATGAACAGCAATGGCCTTAGACTCCTTCCATCATGCTCAGAACACAGTCTGGTCATCACCAACACCATCTTTAAATTCAAGAATAAACACAGGACCACACGATCTAGACATAGGCATCTAAATGACTTTGTCATTGTAAGGCAGAAAAGAAGCTCTTATGTTGTAGTCACCAAACTGAAGTTATTCATACGTCCACAAATGCGCCACAGACCATCCATCAAGAAACTAAACTGTAGTAGTTTAAAGGATGTAGCAACATGTACCACCTTTCACCGCATTATTACAGAGAAGCTCCCTCAGTGCCTTCAATTCTAAACAACAGTGCAACAAACCTAGATGTAGGGTGGCTAAACAATAAGTCAATGCTCCAAAGCACTGCAGAAGAAACACTAGGCTTCTCCAGTCGCCACCATAAAGACTGGTTTCTTGAAAATCCTGAGGCCATATATGACCTTCTTGCTTTGAAGAACAGAGCACATAACAGCTGGTTGGCCCATCCTAGTTCCTTTATCCTAAAAACTGAATTCCAGAATCTCAGAAGTGAAACCCAGAGAACATGTAAGCCCAGTGACATGTAAAACGAATGGTGGACTGAACAAGCAAAACAGCTGCAAAGACTGGCTGATATTAGCGACCATCATAGGTTCTACAAGTCCATTAAACCTTGTATGAACCAACCAAACAACAAAAACCACGTCAATCAGCAGGAGAGCTCCTGAAAGACAAGCAAGCAACCCTAGAACAATGCCCGCAACACTTTAAAACCTTCCTGAATCGAGTATCCTTGATAACATCCCACATACCCTTCAAGCGGCAAATCTCCATGATCGACATGCACTTACAGAAACTGTTCAGGTATCCAATCACTAAAAATTAACAAAGTCTTGGCCCTGATGGCATACCATCTGAACTGATCAAAGAGGGTGGCCAGTTACTTCATAAGTGCCTCCATAATCAGATACGGACTATCTGCAAACAAGAAAAAAATTCCATCTAAATGGCTTACCTCTGATATTGTAACCATCTGCAAGAAGAAAGGGGACCGCTCAATTTGTGACAACAGCAGAGACATCTTCCTCCTTATGAATGCTGGAAAAGTACTAGCCAAGATAATGTTATTCAGACTTAAAAAAAAAAAAAAAAAAAAAAAAAAATTGACTGAGTCAACACTCCCTGAAACATACTGTAATGTGGATTTTGGAAGGAATGAAGTACCTGTGATACGATCTTTTTTGCCCTAAAGATACAAGAGAAATGCCACGAGCTGAACCGTGACTTGTATACTGCATTCACCAATCTTGCAAAACACTGTCAACAGACAACTTTTACGGAATGCTCTTTCAAAAAACTGGAGTTCCAAACAAATTTCTTACCATCCTGAGGAGTCTGCATGACAACATGAATGCTCATGTGTCGGGAGGTGAGAGCAAATCCAAACCCTTCAATGTGGATGTGGAAGTAAAACCACCCTTTTAAGTCACCAGCAAATGAACCTGATGATGGAATAAAAAATTCATTTCCGTCTAGACGGTAACTTCTTTAATCTCAGATGTCTTCAAGCACAATCAAAGACTGAAATAGCTCATTTCCTAGAGTCGCAATATGCCGATGACTGTGCTGTCCTCTCACATACTCCAGAGACCCTACGACAGTCTCTCATCATCATTTCCAACATATACCATGCAATGGGTCTCAAAAAAATGTCAGTAAACCAGGAATAATATATCAGAAAAACAACGGAGCTGAACCACTTGCATTTCGCGTAAATGGCGAAAACACAGGTGGAGAATTTTACCTACCTTTGAAGAGTGCTCATAGATAAACATAACATTGATACAGAAGTCCTTACACGAATCAATCACGCCTCAGCCTCTTTGAGGAGTCTTAGATCCAGAGTGTTTGAAAACACCAACCTGGGAACCGAGAAAAAGGTTAAAATTTATACAACTGTATGCCTCCCCACCCACTAATAAGGTGCTGAATCCTCGACTGTTACCACCGTCACATCAAACAGCTTGAATCTTTTCACATCCGATGCTTACAGCGCATCCTAGGACTCACATGAGAAGATAAAGTCCCTCATTCACAATTCTTCAGCGGGCAAAGTCAACTAGAATAGAAACCATTCTGGCTAAGAAACAGCTCAGATGGATCAGACATGTGTCCTGCATGCCTGAGGCCGCTTTCACTCACAAATTCTTCAGTGGCCAAGGTCAACCAGCATACAAACCTTATTGGCTAAAAAAAAAAAAAAAAAAAAAAATAGCTCAGATGGATCGGACATAATTATGTTCTGCATGCTTGAGCACCACCTTCCCCCCCAGGTTCTGTTTAGCCAACTCCTTGCCGCAGGTCGCAAACCAGGGGGGCAGAAGAAGAGATACAAAGATCATACATTATAAGGACAGCCCTTATAATGCAGCATCATACTAAAAGATCTTGAAACCAATGCCTCTGACTGAAAACGATGGCAAGCCCTCTGCGCTGAAGGAACCATTCATCTAGAAGAAGCTCGGAACCTGGCCAAAGAAGACCGTAGACAAAAGAGGCACAACCAAAATAGAGTTCTCTCAGCAAACCCGGACTTGACATGCCAATTGTGTGGCTACGTTTGCGGATCCAGAATTGGTTTGCACATTCACACACGTTGGCGACAAAGACTGAGAAACAAACAATCTTAGTGAATACAGTAACCGTTATCTTCTGTAGTAGGACATCTTTAACCCGTCACGTCCCGAGGTTTTCCGCACCTCTGACATCCCCCAGTCCCGAGGTATTTTCGAAAAAATTTTTTTTGGCTAAAACCTTCGCTTTTGGTGAGAAACATCAAAAATTCATAGAGAAATCTCTCACCTGAGGTTTAAAATACCCAATCCAGGTAGGAGTTCCTCCTTACCTGACTGGGTTTTCTAACATGCTGGCACCAAAGAAAACGAGTTCTATGGGAGGGTAACTATTTTATCCACTCATAAACGGTATTTATTTATTTACTTGGTACGAATGTATATGTAGTATGAGAGTATATTGGTTTTCAAGCAGCAATAAAGGCATTATAAGCATTGTTTCACTCACTAACTAATCACCATTCATGACCTTTTTTTGTCACATTACCTGATCATTATTTCTGGCTGTTTCTTCTTCTAATGCTATGTAAACATTGTCCTCCACATTGTCATCGATTGGGGAATCACTCTGGCCCTGAATATCTTTACTAGCCAGGTCACTGGTAACAGGTGAATTGCCGAGACAATGGCGTGAGGGGGGGAGGGGGGAGGTTATGCGGTGTAAGGCATTGTCCCTGCTTGGCATCTTGTAGAGGAATAGAGGAAGGTGTCCCGTGTATACATACGAAAAATCAAGCACGAAAATTGAAAATTGTGCAAATTAGGGACCTTGCAATTGCACGATGTACCGGTACATCGCCGGGACTGGCAAATGCAAATCGTTGCAACGCACCCATACGTCGACGAGACAGGGCAGGTTAAGTATCTACGTATGTGTTGTCATTCCTGCATATAAATACCGAAAAGATTCCCTAGTATCTTTCGGTTTCATTTTCATCATTCATTCATTGCCAGACACCATGTATCCCAAATGGGGTGGCCAAGGGCTTAGAGTTAATTGTTTTACAGGGAGGGGCACTAATCCTCCACCAACCCCACTTGACACATAGGGATGCCAACAGCATCTTGTGTTCCCAGGCGGTCACCCATCCAAGTACTAACCAGACCCAACGTTGCTTAATTATTAAATTTCAGTCTAATTCCAAATTCATTCCATCATATGTCGGGTTGATTATCGGCGTGTATATTTGTGTGAGTGTGTGTGTGTGTGTGTGTGTGTGTGTGTACATAGATAAATGGATAGATATATTGACAGACAGGCAGACAGATACGTAGTACATAGATACACAGATTTATTGCTATTCATCAATACCTGTATTAATCCATATCATTACCCCCCCCGGGGGGTAGGGGCTTTTTTCAAGAATACTCCCCCAGGTTGGCGGAGGGTTAGTGCCCCTCCCCGGAAAACAACTAACTAAAAAAACAAACAAGAAGCCTCGGACAAGGACTGACCAAACGTTGACGACCAAGGACCGGACAAAGGACTTTGCAATTGGAACTTGGAATGTAAGGGGAGCAAATGATGAGGTGAAAGAGAGAGAGATTGTCCAGGTGCTTGAGGATGCGAAAGTGGATGTATGTGGTATAACTGAAACAAAATGGAGGGGAAAAAGTGTGAGAGAATGGGAGTATGGATGGGGTATATGTGCAGGAGTAGGTGAGAATGAGAGGGCAAAGGAAGGAGTATGTATAGTTGTGAGTAAAAGATGGAAGAGGAGCATAAGACAGTATGGATCAGTTGGATCAAGGATTGTGTGGGTAAAGTTGAAAGTTGGAATACAAATGTGGGCGATTGTGTGTGTGTATGCGCCAACGCAAGATCATGCTAGAAGAGTGAGAGAAGAGTTCTGGACAAATGTAGAAGTGTGCATGGAAAAGTTTGGAAGGAATGAGAGAGTGTTTTTGATTGGTGATATGAATGGTAAAGTTGGGAATGTGAAGGTGGATGGAATAGTTGGTGAGTGG
Source organism: Coenobita brevimanus (assembly GCF_032717465.1). Lineage (NCBI taxonomy): Eukaryota > Metazoa > Arthropoda > Malacostraca > Decapoda > Coenobitidae > Coenobita > Coenobita brevimanus. The sequence goes on along the minus strand of NC_137006.1, from coordinate 35,109,356 downwards.
GGTGTGCCTGCTGAGGTAGATGAGAATGGGAGTGCGTTAGTGGACATTTGTGCTGGGAGGGGGTTGGTGATAGCCAATACCCTCTTCAGGCATAAAATGATCCACAGGTATACATGGCGAGTGATGAGAAGGGTGGGTGGTGAACTGAGTGAAAGGAAGGCAATGATTGATTATGTGTGTGTGGATGAAAGGATGCGATGATGTATATTGGATGCAAGAGTTTATAGAGGTTGGGGGAGTGGACTTTCTGACCACTACTTGGTGGTGGCCAGAATTAAAGTTCAAGTAAGATGGAGGAATAGAAGAAGGGAAAGACGAGAGGAAGGAGTTGTTGCAAGGAGAGTGGAAAGGTTACAAGAGGATGAGAAAAAGGCAGAGTATAAGAGAGAAGTGGAGGAACGATTGGGCAAATATGAATTGGAGCAGATGGGGGACGTGGAAGGTGTGTGTAGAATATTTACAGAAGAAATGTGTGCAGCATGTGATGTGGTGTGTGGAAGGAAGAGAAGACGGAGGGGGGTGCAAGGAACAGCGTGGTGGACTGAAGAGGTGAAACAGGCTGTGGCACAAAAGAAGAAAGCATACAATGAATGGATGAGAAATAGGGGCATGGAAGAAGTTGAGAGGCGGAAGAGAGAGTTATATGTAGAAAGAAAGAGAGAGGTGAAAAGATTAGTAACAGACAGTAAGAAGAGAGTGGATGAGGAATTTGGAAGGAATTTGAGTGTAAAGTGGAGGGACTGTAAGAAAATGTTCTGGAAAGAGGTGAAAAGAGTAAGACAGGGTGGAAGTGAAGTTAGCAGGGGAGTGAAAGATAAAAATGGTAAATTACTAGTGGAGAAGGGAGAAAAAGTGAGCAGATGGAGAGAACACTTTAGGCAATTGTTGAACGTGGAGGATGGAAGTAATGCGAGTATAAGTGGCTGGGGAATGGATGGGAGAAGGAGGGAGGTGAGAAGACAGGAAGAAATCAGTAGGATAGAAGTTGTGGAAGCAATGAAGAAAGTTAAATCAGGGAAAGCCCCAGGAATTGATGGAGTGTGTGGTGAAATGCTGAAGCATGGGGGAGAGATAGTAGTAGAATGGATGTGGAAGATGTGCAGATTGGCCTGGGAGGAAGGTAGAGTCCCGGAGGATTGGAAGTCAGGTATAATTATTCCCTTGTACAAAGGAAAAGGGGAAAAAGAAGTGTGTGGTAATCATAGGGGCATTTGTCTTCTTAGTATAATAGGAAAAGTGTATGGTAGGATACTTATTGACAGAGTTAGAGAAAGAACAGAGAAATTAGTTGGAGAAGAACAGGGAGGCTTTAGGAAGGGAAGAGGTTGTGTAGATCAGATATTCATTCTCAGATCTTTAGTGGAAAAGTTTCTAGAGAAGGGAAAGAAGTTGTATGCGGCTTTCATGGATTTGGAGAAAGCATATGACAGGGTGGATAGACTAGGATTGTGGAAAGTGTTAAGAATATATGGAGTAGATGGGAAGTTGTTGAATGCTGTGAAAAGTATGTACGATGGTGCGAAGGCTGCAGTGCGTGTGGATGGTGAACTAAGTGAATTTTTCTCTTCGAAAGTTGGGTTGAAACAGGGATGTGTCATGTCTCCATGGTTGTTCAATCTGTACATGGATGGGGTAATAAAAGAGGTACAAGGTAGGGTAGTGGATGTTGGAGTGGCCCTGGTGAGAGAGGATAGTGTTTGGAAACTCCCTGTACTGTTGTTTGCAGATGATACTGTGTTGTTGAGTGAAGACGAAGGGGAGCTGCAAGGCTTGGTGGATGAGTTTGAGAGAGTGTGTAAGAAACGGAATCTAAAGGTGAATGTAGGGAAGAGTAAAGTGATGGTCTTTGAGAGAGGTGAAGTCAGTGAATGTACAGCGAGGTTGGATGGTGAGGAATTGGAAAATGTGAGTACGTTTAAGTACTTGGGTAGTGTGATGAGTAAGGATGGAGGTTTGGAGGGTGAAGTGCTTGAAAGGGTACAGCAGGGAAGAAAGGTTGCTGGTTCTTTGAAAGCAGTGATAAGAAACAGGGAAGTGAGCATGGAAGTGAAAAAGTTACTACATGATAGTATTGTGATACCAACTCTAACGTACGGAAGTGAAGCTTGGACGTTGTTGGAAGGACACAAGTCAAGAGTGAGAGCAGTGGAAATGAGCTATTTAAGAGGAGCCTGTGGAGTCACATGGAGAGACAGGCTGACGAATGAGGATATAAAGGACCGTTTTGGTGTTGATGTGGATGTGATAGGAAGCGTTATGAGGAACACACTGAGGTGGTTTGGCCATGTGGAGAGGATGGAGGGTGAAAGACTGACGAAGAGAGTGTATGTGAGTGAGGTGGAGGGGGAAAGAGGGAGGGGGAGGCCGAGGATGAGATGGAGAGATGGGGTGGAGAGGTATATGAGAGAGGGGGGTGTGAGTTGGGAGCAGGGGAGTGAAATGGCGGGGGACAAGGCGACTTGGAGGCGATTTGTTTGTGGCCACCCCAAACGGGATTGAGGCGTCTGGCAATAGATAGATAGATAGATTATCTGTTGTACCTTGTACTATAGATATTTTACTGTTGACTTCATTGTTAAAACTAAACTCTAATGTGGTGTATGGCAAACTAAATAGGCAAACAATATCCTCGGCGCCATCACAAGGAACTCTGATCATAAAACGCAGATATAATCTGTAAACGTTACAGGTCGTTGGTTAGACCACACCTAGAATACTGAGTGCAGCAATCGTCCACGAATCTAATTAGGGACGAAAACAGACTCAAGAGAGTGCATGGCAGTAACAAAAATGATTATACTACGAATAGTGACTGAGGAAACTAAATGTTTTCTATAAAAAAAAAACAAAGACACTTAGATCTGTAAAAAGTATTCCACAATCTTAGCAGATCTAAAGATGTTAGATAATTTTTAAAATTTGCTCGAGATACAAAATGATACCATGACCAGAACTAATTGAATGAAACTGAAAAATATGAGATGCAGCACTAATATAGGGAAAACTTACTTTAATATTCGCCTAGCGGAACACTGAAATAGGCTATCAGGAAGAGCAATTAGAGCAAAAACTACTTATGTAATTAAAAATCGACAAGGAAAACATTTTGAGCCTATGGGCTATAAAAATACTTAGTGTTATTTCCAGGTCGAAGTGTATGCTGACGGCTGTGACGTATTTCCATAATAAAGAGAAACTTGACGATTGTTTTTGCATTTCTTTTACAGATTTGTAAAACAGAGATCACGTAGCACATAGTCGTTCTTCTTCTGCCTCACCTGTTTAAATTTCCATACTTGTTTCTAAAAAGAATTTCATCTTGTTCTCACTTTTTCATAATCGGTCTAACCGGGAGGTGTGGTGGGTGGGGAAGAGCCTTCCTTTCTTCTATCCCTTTCTCTTGCAACATTGATTGGATCGTAGAACCAATCTTTCTTGCACTGATTGGATCTCTCTCTCTCTCTCTCTCTCTCTCTCTTTAATATATATACTATAAATCTATTGCCAGACGCATCAATCCCTTATACGGGGTGGCCACAAACAAATCACTTCCATGTCACCCTGTCCCCCGCCATTTCACTGCCCTGCTCCCAATTTACACCCCCTTCTCTCATATACCTCTCCACTCCATCTCTCCATCTCATCCATGGCCTTCCTCTCCCTCTCTCCCCCTCCACCTCACTCACATACACTCTCCTCGTCAGTCTGTCACATTCCATCCGCTACACATGGCCAAACCACCTCACTGTGTTTCTCCTAATGCTTCCTATCACAACCTCATCCACACCACAATGCTCCTTCACATCTTCATTTGTCAGTCTGTCTATCCATATGACTCCACAGGCTCCTCTCAAATAACTCATTTCCACTGCTTTCACTCTTGACTTATGTCCCTCAAACAACGTCCAAGCTTCACTTCCATACTTCAGAGTTGGTATCACAATACTGTCATGTAATGACTTTTTCACTTACATGCTCACTTCCCTGTTTCTTCACTGCCTTCAAGGAACCAACAACCTTTCTTCCTTGTTGTACCCTTTCAAGCACTTCACCCTCCAAACTTCCATCCTTACTCATCACACTACCCAAATACTTAAACGTACTCACATTTTCCATTTTCTCATCATCTAACCTCATTGTACATTCACTGATTTAACTTCTCTCGAAGACCATCACTTTACTCTTTCCTACATTCACATTTAAATTCCGTTTCTTACACACTCTCCCAAACTCATCCACCAAGCCTTGAAGCTCCCCTTCGTCTTCACGTAACAACACAGTATCATCAGCAAACAATAGTACATGGAGTTTCCAAACACTGCCCTCTCTCAATAGCGCCACTCCAACATCCACTGCCCTACCTTGTATCTCTTTAATAACCCCATCCATATACAGACTGAACAACAATGGAGACATGACATCCCTGTTTCAACCCAACCTTCAAGTAGAAAAACTCACTCAGTTCACTATCCACACGCACTGCAGCCTTAGCACCCTCATACTGTAGTGCCACAAATTTAATATTCATGTATGTGTTTAGAGGTACTGTAATTTTTAAGTTAGATAGGGTGTAACCTGAATACTAGTCTATAAATTCCTATCCTAAGTAGTAATTCATATGTTAATGATTAATGTAGGGTTAACTTTATTTTTATATGTATGCATCTCTATATCTATGAATTGGGTGATGTAATTGTGGATGTTGAGCTATGGGAATTCCTCTGTCTGGTCGAGTAATGAATAACAGATGCGCACAGCTTTTCTCCTTGTCGTTGTTGGGCGCCAAGTTTAAACCTTAAACAGAGTAATGATGAGTATACAATTCTTTCCATATTCTAGTTGTGAAATGCTTACTAATGAAGCTGCTAGAACCCAAATATGTAAGATTAACAGTCAAAAAGGCCTAAATAATGTCATTTGTGAGGATTTAATAGTCCCGCTTACCTTAACCGTCACTAGATGGCATAAGCTGCCCCAAAATTCAAGGCAGGATAGTGGTAAATTCAGTATCTAAATTAAGTAAGAATTGAATCCCAAATTTTCTCCAATTCAATCAAAAGTCCTGGCATCATGGGTACACTGCTAAATAAATTGTGAAGAGAATTGAAACCCACCATATTTCAAAAACACCACCTCATTTGACCTAGCAGTGGCGTCTCTGGCGTACCCAGGAAGCAGCACTTGAGGCCCCGACGTCGTGTATAATGGACGTTGGTTCAGGTGAGCTGTCCACATTTCTCCTTTCCCCCCCCCTTTTTTCTTTGTTTAATCCTTACTTGGCATGGACCATATGAAGTAATATTGTTGAAAGCTTAACGTAGACTTGAGGCCCAGACGTCGTGTATAATGGACATTGGTTCAGTCCCCAGACATGCAACGTCAGTGTGAGCACGAGACCTTCCCGTGGTATTGTCCATAGACTTAAACATACACACTTACACTACCCATGAATTATTTTATAAACCAAATGTAATTGAAATAGTATCATTGATCTATCAAGTGAACTTTTTTTTGTATATAAGGAATAGAAATTTAAAAGTGATGTGATCTGGTAACGGAAAGGCGTAATTCAAATCCATTACCCGTTTTCTTTCTCTTAAATTAATGTGTTAGAAAATTAGGAGCATGGAAGGGAACTTAGTGGTTGTGAGCAATAATGTAATTTTTTAATTGTTCCTCGAGGCTAAACAAGCCCGAGTGATTATGCGCTTTTGGTGATTATGTAGTAATGACGATTATGAACTATTAATAATTCTGAATTGAAAGTGTTTGTGGATTATAGAGAATTACATGATGAGAGTATACTATACGGACGAAATAGAACACGAGTAATTATTTTTATTGGTTCGAGGCTATGCCAGCCCAAAAAGACAACCCAAGCTCGTAAAAAGGTCCCTGTCTTGAGGCTATTGTCGAGCCCAAGAATAGCTGACAAAAGTAAGTAAGGTACAATGACCTCAGAAATCGCTTGTATGTACCAAATTGTTTTCGCCTGGTGACAATGTTGTAGGAATGATCACCCAAACCATGGTTTTAATGTACAACCTTCTTCCATATGACAAAAGGTCATGTAATTAAAAATGTCTCTTGAAAACCAGTATAAAATTATTAAAGTAGAGTAAAGTATATATCATTTTTTTTTCTTGTTATACCTAATCAAGGGAATTACGTCCTCATGCCTAATTCACTCCCCTTCCAATTCAAGATTCCTTCGCTGAGGGAATGACGACCACCTGTGGTACTGACTAAATATAGACTCGGCCAAAACCTACAAACGCTACCAAAATTTTCTTAAACAATTATCATCTACCATACTAAGTCAAAACTCCACCCCCTTCCCCCTTTTGTTTTATTGAAGTGAATTTTTTTTCTATTAACCACGGAGGGGAGACTAAGTCGATGTACCACCTGTATTATCAATGGGTAAGTTGACCAGCACCAACAACAGGTAAAATTATAAATTTCCTGGTATTACACTGGTGTCAACCAGCGGGGATAAAAATACCTACCATTACAATACATACTCTTCACAGCATTCAACAACTTCCTATCTTATCCATATAGTCTTAATACTTTCCACAATCCTTGTCTATCCCACCTGTCATTCATATGCTGTCTCCAGATCCACGAAGGCCGCATACAACTTCTTTCCTTTCTCTAGACACGTTTCCACTAAAGATCTAAGAATGAATATTTGATCTACACAACCTCTTCCCTTCCTAAAGCCTCCCTGTTCTTCTCTAACTAATTCCTCTGTTATTTCCCTATCTCTGTCAATAAGTATGCTACCGTATGCTTTGCCAATTACACTATGAAGACAAATGCCCCTATGATAACCACACACTTCTTTTTCCCCTTTCCCTTTGTACAAGGGAATAATTGTACCTAACTTCCAATCATCCGGGACTTTACCTTCCTCCCAGGCCAATCTGCACATCCTCAACATTCATTCTACTACTGTCTCTCCCCCATGCTTCAGCATTTCATCACACACTCCATCAATTCTTGGGGCTTTCCCCATTTTGACTTTCATTGCTTCCACAACTTCCATCCTACTGATTTCTTGCTGTCTTCTCACCTCCCTCTTTCACCCAGCCATTCCCCAGCCACTTATACTCGCATTACTTTCATTCTCCATGTTCAACAATTCCTTAAAGTGTTCTCTCCATCTGCTCACTTTTTCTCCCTTCACAACTAGTAATCAACCATTTGTATCTTTCAGTCCCCTACTAACTTCATTGCCACCCTGTCTGACTCTCTTTACTTCTTTCCAGAACATTTTCTTACATTCCCTCCACTTGACATTCAAATTCCTTCCAAATTCCTCATCCACTCTCTTCTTACTCTCTCTTACTAATTTTTTCGCTTCTCTCTTCCTTTCTACATATATCTCTCTCTTCCGTCTCTCAACTTCTTCCACGCCCCTATTTCTCATCCATTCATTATATGCATTCTTGTTTTGTGCCACAGTCTGTGTGTGTGTGTGTGTGTGTGTATATATATATATATATATATATATATATATATATATATATATATATATATATATATATATATATACACACACACACACACACACACACACTGGCAGGGGTACCTGGCGTTCCCCGGTCCAGAAAACCAAACACTCTAATCCTATTTGCACTAATTCAATCTTTCTACTCCAGAAAGACCATGTACCACGTATGCTTTTCAAAAGGGATTATAAGAGATTCAGGAACTTTCTATTTCGGCTTTCGCAGACTAACGCACAATATTTGTGCGCACTTGTTTACAGTTACCGGTGATCTAAAATGACGTCCTACTGGTGACTTCAAATGACATTGGAGGTCAACCTCACGTTGTCTATGTTCAAACTGGAGGTCATGTGAGTTTCCATGCCATAAATTGGGTTGCTGGGGCCAGCCGTTCGAGAGTGTATTACCGGTGACCTCATGTGACCTCCAACCAATGATTGTAAATGACCTCTGAGGTCAACTTCACTTAGTCCATGTCGGAACTGGAAGTCATGTTAACTCGGCTCTGCCTGGGCCAAAAAGGCGAACACCTACCGGTGACCTCAAATGTCCCAGATTTGAATTTTGAACCCACTAAAACTATTCTTGGGTCACCCTGATTCAGAATATATTTGATTCAGAATATATATGGGTCTGTTGGTCTCTGGCCGTTGGTTTGGGAGAGATTATGGAAAAATAAACCAACAAACATTAAAGCATGTCTTATATATACATATATATATAATGCATCTCTCTTATATATATATAGATAGATAGATTGATAGATATAGATATAGATAGATAGATAGATAGATTGATAGATATAGATATAGATAGATAGATAGATAAATATGTGTGTGTGTGTGTGTGTGTGTGTGTGTGTGTGTGTGTGTGTGTGTGTGTGATCTAAGAGACTCATCAGAAAAAGTGAAGAAATTCATGAAGAAGTCGAAGAGTACATTTACTTGGGACCAATACTAAAACTAACGAATGACCATGACAGCGAAATAGAAAGACGCATTGGAGTTGATGGGAAATCATTCGATACACATGGAGACATCATCAAAAGTAGCTTGTCAATATGTATGAAATGAAATGTATATAACGAATGTATTGTACCAGCTATGATGCACGGCTGAGAGGCCAAATTCGTTGGAAAATCAACATATTAATTCTCAAAGAGCATTGGGAGGGTCAATTTTGGGAATACCTTTATGCAATAGGAAAAGATCAGCTTGGGTAGAGAGTAGACTAAAGTCAAAGACATTATAGAAGATATACAGTATAAGAACTTAAATGGAAGTGGGTTTGTACATGTTGCAAGAATAAGTCATAACTGACGGAGCACGAGGCTGACTGACTGGACTCTAAGAAATTGTAAGCATCTCAGAAAAAGGCCAGACAGGAGGGTTGAAAGATGAGATAGAGAAGTTTGCAGGTAAAATGCAGCAGAGATTGGCTCAGTTAAGGAATTCGTAGGAAAGACTGGGGGAGGCCTTTGTTCAGCAGTCGACTAGCAATGGCTGACGATGATCATATATATATATATCTATATATATATATATATATATATATATATATATATATATATATATATATATATATATATGAAAAACTTCATTGTCACTGCATTTTTCAAGGTTCGCGGGTAAAAATTGGCAGGCATGTAAGGTAACTGTTCCTCTACCATCCCCTAGGCTGTCAAGGCCATACACTCACTGGCCCCCCCCTCACACTCGCTCTGCCTCACTCTGCCTGTGTGTCTCACCCAGTGCTGTACATAGTGAAGGCATTTTGTAAATATTTTCATGTAAGTGTAAGTTGTAGATATTTTCTTGTAAGTGTAAGGACTATTTAGTGAAGTCAAGTTGTAATTACCTTCTTGTAAGTGCCAGGACTGTATGTAATGAAGTCAGGTTGTACCTATCTTCAAGTAAGTGTAAGATAGTGCATTCACAGTGAGAAAGACACTCAAATTGTGATAGATGCTGAAGTAATAAGTAATCAGAAAAGTGTATTGAACATTGGTATACCTTCCCAGCATATATACCTGAGTATACCTTACATGGAATATGGCTTTCTCTCACATATGTGGTGAGCATGAAAGAGTGGCTATACCTGTGAACGAGTATGCAGAACTCAATAAAACTCATTTCCGAGCCTCAGTGAGCATTTTAATGGCGAAATTCGTTGTTCCACATCAAAATCTAAATTTTAGCCAACAAAAAAAAGATCGAAAAATGGCCGGCACTGGGGTGACCCATAGAGCTAAAAATAGCTGGCACACGGCGGGTTAATTAAGCGTGCTACCCTGGCAGCAGCTGATACATGTATTGGAGACCACCCGAGATCAAGGAGGGGATTCATCTCACAGGGGATGCTGACCACAACTGAGAAGAGTCATGGTGCCAGATTTGCTGGGGACTGGGAACAGCACAGACTTCTTTCTTGACAGGCGTGAGTTTCACTGAGAAGGGACAAGGAGAGGTATGTCAGGGAAATCACTGAGGAGGTGGAAGGTCGTTTTCATGCAAATGACTAACTGATCCTCAACCCACCTACCGAGCTCTGAAGAAACTCCACTCCAGACGCACCTTTCAAGTTAGCTCTGTTCAGACAGCAGATGGATGGCTTGTGTCGGGGCATGTGAGTATAGAGCTTGTGGGGCTGAGTACTTTGTGTAGCTGTAAATGTGTCACGGGGTTTTTGTGAATATGCAATATTAAAGAATAATATTCAATAATACTTGAGAACAGGGTCAAAGAACTGACTTGTGAAAAACAAGCAATGATTACTTTATGTCGGCTTACTTCGCCGATTCTCTAAGGACGAGAATTTATAAACTTTCTCAACAGTACACAGCAGAGACTAATTACTCACAGGTGCTGTTTATTGGTACTGTTAGCCTCTGGAGAAAGTGACTCCACCCCTGACAATCAATCTCTAATGCTATTAATGATAAACAGGTTCTTGCCGGTGCATTAACTCCTGATTGCACAATTGATTTTAAGTTAATAAAAAGGACTGGCGTAAGTACCAGATATGAATAATGCAAAGTGTTTATGCAAACTAGGAGGGATAAGTGAAATAAGCTTAATGTGGAGAAATAAAACACGAGTTTACATTACATTAAGCTCAAGAAAATGAACTGTTAATTTATTAATAACAATGAAATTAATTTACATTACATAGGTCTCCAAATGACTTCAAAATAACAAGAATACACTCACTCACTCATTCAAACGCTAACACTTAAACCTAGGAAAAACGAAAAGAAATACTGGTCAGAAAGTGGGCTAAGTGGGATGAACTGGGTGTCGTTGCTGAGGAAAGACGCTGCCACACACACTGAACCTCTCGCCGATTCACGCTAGGTTGGGATTCAGGAACTCGCTGTACACACGCTGCTCCAAGCTGGGCCAACGAACCTAGTCCCAGGCGCTCTAATTCTGACTGGTTCAAATTATGAGAGTCGAGAGCAGGCCGCACTTGCTAACGGCTAACAGAAAAATTGTGAGTGATACATGCCCACAACAAATCACTCAGTGAAAGTGCTACTGTCGCACGCAAGGACGATCACTTATGAAACAGTGAAAAATGTTCTGAAAACACTCCCGATTGGGTGAATATGTGGCAGTTGACTGAGTGATACTTATGGGAATTCACTAGAATTCGCGGTTTCCCACCAAAGTTCAATGTCACGAGTTTATTTAGATAGAGAATCGCGCCAACTCGTGACAATATGGCTGGGCCTCTCAGTGGAGAGCTTCCATTGGCTGGTGTACAACCATTGACTGCTGTCCCACCAACTGACAAAGCCGTGCCTTCTCTAGATGAAATAAAGAAGGCAATGGCTAGATTGAAAAAAGGTAGAGCAGCTGGTGCTTGTGACATCCCAGCAGAAAAGATCAAAGCTGAGGGCAAAGCCATGATCAGGGGGTTACATGTAGTCAAAGAAGCCATTTGGCAGATTGGTATCATTCCCTCTGACTGGAAGAAATTGTTTGGTCACTCCTATCAGAAAATGAAAAAGAGACCAGCATGACTGTAGCAACTACTGTGTTATTACATTGCTCAGTGTGCCGGGTAAAGTTCTTGCTCACGTTCTCCTGATGCGTTTCCAGGACCATTTGCTAAAGTTTCAGAGGGATAAACAATTCGGATTCTCGCCCACGAAGTCTTCCGTTGACCATATTCTAGATCTCCGAGTTCTTTTGGAACATCATCTTGAGGTTTGACAAGGCTTGCTAGCAGCCTACGTGGATCTCAAGAAAGCATATGACTCAGTAAATCGGGAGGTGTTATGGGAACTCCTGTAACTCCTTGGGATCCCTGCAGGGATAATCCAAGTGATTGCTGGCTTGTACACAAACACTGAGAGTGCTGTCAAGTGTGGGAGGGAGGGAGGGAACATCTGACTTCTTCCCAGCAAGTTTTGGTGTAAGACAGGGATGTGTCCTTGCCCTCACACTTTTCAACACACGTATGGACGGGCTGTGAGTCAAAGTCACTGTGGAGTATCAATTGGCAATTTCAAGATACCAATCTTCACTTTGCTGATGATGCAGTTATCCTAGCAGAGTCACTGGAGACACTACTAACTGTACTAACTGTCCCTGATGAATTTATCAAGAATGCGAAGCCACTGGGATTAAAGGTCTCTTGGGCCAAGACAAGGTCCAGGCATTTCGTGGCTTGTCGGATGAAGCAGTTCAGCGTGTCCAAGGATGTGGTGAGGATTTAAAAGTCTTAGGAAGATCAACTTATCTTGGTAGTGTGGTCCACAACAATGGTAGATTGGACAGTGGGATTCACTCAGTTTGGGTATTTGGCACTGTCATTTAAGGAGAAGGTCGAAAGTTCGCATCTTCAAGGCCCTGGTACTCCCTGCCTTACCTAACGGCTATGAGACATGGACACTAAACAGTGATCTGAAGTGGGAAATTGATCCACTGGTACTAAGTGTCTTTGCAGGATCATGGGATATCGCTACCATAATCGGGTGGGTAATGAGAGACTACTCCGTGAGACTGAATCGAGGCCTATGAACCGCAAAATAGGTCAAATCAAACTTCACCTACATGGGTACATGGCCCGCTTTCCTGAGGCTGATCCTGCTCACAGGGTGTTCTTTTGACGAGTCAACCCAGGGTGGAAGAGGCCAAGAGGAAGGCCACGTAACTCTTGCCTGGAGCAGGTCGATCACTCGTGTTGGGAGATACTTAGAGGAGGAAGAGTTGTTGTCTGGAGGGTTGCAGGAAGGGACTCGCGTGGGTGCAATCGGAGAGTGAGTGAGGCTATGCTCTCTGCGGCGTTTGCCCCTTCTTAATCGAGATCCCTCTTTTTATGCAGTATGTTTTCAGGCAGTTTTACAACGTTCTTATTTACTCCTACCCGCAATGAATTTAATAATTGCTATGAGCTCCACTGAGTCGAAAGCCTTTTCATAATAAAAAAAAAACTAAATGCAGTGGTTTATTATATTCTCTACCTTTCTCAATTCAATGATTCATTTTGCGTATATGATCATTAGTCGAATACCGGCTTCTGAATCCTGCCTGCTCACGAGGCTGGTTTTCTTTCAATTTTGTTGTTATTCTGTTCGTAAGGAATATTGTGAAGAGTCTGTAAATAACGGGTAATGAGCTAATCGGAAGATGGCATCTAATATATTGTTAGTCGTCTTTCTTTTTTCTAGAGGAAAATAACTATAACATTCTACCATGTTCTATGTTTTTTTTTTCTTCTTTATGCACTGAGTGGTCGAGCCTGTTTTGTACTTCCGCTCCTGCATCCGACAGTAAATCTGCGACTACTCTATCTTCCCCTTGGGTCTTCCCTCTTTTCATACTTCTCAGTGTTTACTTCGTCTAATGTTAGCTCGTGTATATCACTTATTTCAGCTGAAAAGTTTGCTACTACTACTATTGTCTTTGACGCATACAGTTCACTGTAAATTTCTTCAACTCTTTTCACCATTCTGTCATTGCATTTAATGACTTCATCGTTTTTGTCTTTCAGTGATGTGATTTATTGCTTTCCTAGTGCCACTTTACTTCGTCCCTGTTTCTGAATGTTCCCTTTTTTTGATGGTTTCTTTGATCTGATCCATATTTCTTTCTTTTTCATCTCCCATCTCTTGTTGATAAGCTTATTATCCCGCTCTTTCTATTCCATCATTCTTGTTTTTATTTTCATCTCTTTTCTTCTTTTTATGAGCTCGGGAGTTATTTTTGAATACGGTACTTGTAGGCTTTGGTTATATTAGCTTTCCCTACTACCTCCGGTGATTCTCTTAGCACTTTTGTTAGTCAATCATTCAGCTCATCAATGCCACACTCGGCAAAACTTACGCCTGAAATCTGCTCGTTATTTCTAATTGAAGGGCTTCTTTGTTTTCGCTTATTTTTATTGGGTACACCTTTTTATTTTTCATCATCTTTGGTTCACTTCTGAAATTAAACCTGTTTGTGCAAATCACTTTTCTTTGGTCACTTCCTATATTTACTTTGTTGATAACTGACATTTTTGATCGAGTTATTCTAATCTGCTATAATGAAGTCGATTTCATTTTTTGTTTCTCACTTTGAACTTCTCCATGTCCATTTTCTCCCTGTTCTTTTGTAAAAGAATGTGTTCAGTATTCTCATGTTACACATTTCAGCAAAATTTTTCGCTATTTCATCTTCATCAATCATTTCATCCAAGGATGTGCACAAGGTGGGGGGGGGGTGGAGGCTCGGGGTGCTTGAGCCCCTGCCCTTTTTCTTCTTCATATAAAAAATGCCCTATTAGTCAGTGTTAGGGGAAAAAAGTGCCTCTTTTGTCAAAATCAGGGACTTGATGCCCTCCCTGTAATTTAAAATGTTCTTGTACTAATTCGCGCTATCTTATCGTAAACTCATGCATTTTTATGTTTGTTTGTTTTTATTCAAGAATGCAAACTGAGTGATGAATTTTTTGCGTACAAATCAGTTTATTACGAAAACAAGCCGTATAGCTGAGTCTTCCCAAGATATGTATAGAAGAAAACTGGTCTGCTTCGTTTGCTGGCATGGTCCAAGCCAGCTGGATGTATTTACCTAGTTGTGATATACAGCAAATGAGCTAAGCACGAGGGGTCCCGTCACCCTGTCTCAACCAGTCAAGCTTTGCCTTAAACTTATTTAAGTTTTTGGACTGGACGATCTCATAGTCCAGGTTATTCCACAGGTCAAGACATCTGTATGGAAAACTGTAATTCTTGATATCCTCAAAACAACTTGTCTTTTTCAGTTTATTTCCACGTCCTATTGTTGCTCCCCCCACCCCATACAAACAGATCTCTGTCAAGTTTGTCTACTCCCTTCATGGCCATGAACACTGCAATCATGTCGCCCCTCACCCTTTCTTCTAAGGAAGGCATACCCAGTTTTTCTAGTCTTTCCTTGTACGATAGATCTGTCAGGCTGGGGACCATCATGGTTGTTGCTCTTTGTAGTCTCTCGATCTTGTTTTTTATCTTTTTATGTTGGGACCACAACACTGCCGCATATTCTAACCTGGGGTGGATCAGAGGCACTAACATTTTTTTCATCATCTCCTCATCCATGTATTGAAATGCCGCTCTTATGTTTGTCACGAGCTTATATGTCTTTCTGACAATTTTGTTAATGTGTTTTTCGGGTGACAAACTATCCTGGACCAACACTTCCAGGTCCTACTCTCGCTTCTGTGATTGGTTCCTTTCCCATTGAGTAATTCAGTGGTGGACTCTTAGTACTTTTCCCCATTTCCATTATTTGCTTTTTTTTTTTTTATTGAATTTCATTTCCCATACCCGGCTCCAATCGTAGGCCTAAATCCTGTCCAGATCTTCCTGTAACATTTTACAATCCTCTTCAACTTCTATTCTCCTCAGCATCTTTGCATCGCCTGCAAACAGGCTTGCATAATGTTCGTTCCATCCACCATATCGTTTGCGTAAATCAGGAACATAATGGGCGCCATATATATATATATATATATATATATATATATATATATATATATATATATATATAGAGAGAGAGAGAGAGAGAGAGAGAGAGAGAGAGAGAGAGAGAGAGAGAGAGAGAGAGAGAGAGAGAGATACTATAGTGTTCTTGTGTGTGTGTGTGTGTGTGTGTGTGTGTGTGTGTGTGTGTGTGTGTGTTCAACTAAAAGTCTTCAAGTCCATTTTGTTTGACCTATTTTCCTTCCTTTCTAGCATCGCTGACCCTACACAGCTTAATGGTACCAATCAGGCACTTATGCTCCCTGTCCCTACTGCATACATGGTAATGTAATATTTTTCTAAACTTTTCTGATAGTTTTATTGTAACAGTGATGCTTTTACGACTCGTCATTGTTTCTTGTAAAAGAGCTTTTAGGTATATTTACGTGAAACTCGAATTAACCAAACTGATATTTGTTTCAGACGGGGATAAATTTTGCACTCTGTTGGCTCCTATTTAAATCGTCTACAACCTGACAAGATTTTCTAATACCCCATTTATTCCCAGTGGCCGTCAAATCGCCCAGAACTGCGCATATTCAATGGTATATAGGTATTCTTTGTAGTAACCTAGTGATATGGATCTGGTATATAGGTATTCTTTGTAGTAACCTAGTGATATGGATCTATGAGCATTGTGACTTTGACTTGATGGGCAGAGGGATGTCTATTAATTACCTTTATAGGAAAATGACTCACGCAATCTGATCACTGATGAGTCAGTGCATCTTCTCTTTTTTTATCGTCTACTGAATTCTCTGCATCTTGGCTTCAGTTACACTGTCATTCTCTTACTAAATATTTCTGCGCTGTGTATTTATCAACTAATCGTAGCAACTATGAATTATACTTTAGACAACCTTAATTCTACGATGGAACACAGTCAATTTTACTTTCGTCCGAAATCTCAATTTACTTACGTTTAACGTTCACCACATCCGTTGGCTTTCCATGCCAATCACTGACCCATCTGTTGAACACTTCTGTATCTTTTCTATCTCTAACGACCTCGAGCAAATTGTATGCTCCCAACTCGTATCCCTGATTGCAGAGACTTCCAACATGCTTGACGTTTTCCTTAACTTCTAAACCTTCTACTTATCTGTTAATCTTTGCTCTCCATTGGACTTCTTCAATCAATATCTCATAACTTTAACCTGTCCCATAGCTCTAGTAAGGTCTGTGGAAACACCTAAGAAGCGCCGGCTATGTGTCGCTGGAGCTGCTGACTGGGAGGCCCTCACTAAATGCTCGTTTGTTTTTCCGTGAATTTACTATTATTTCCACAGCCAAATGACATCAGAGTTCCCCCCCCCCCCGCGCTTTACAGAAGAAATTATCTCGGACATGGAGGTGACCATTATCTCACATCTTCTGAATAATAAAAATAATAATAGAAAAACAAATCTCACGCTTGTCCCAGAGCCGTCCACAACAAGGACGAGGCCTACAAAAGGTACAGGCGCCAGACCACCTCTGAATCTCGTCTATTTTATGTTTCTGCCCGAAATCGCAATATATTTGTTCTTGGCTATATCAAGAATATCTTCATTCGTTCTAAATGCTCTGAATTCTCTGTTTCCGATTCTTCTCACTCTTTCTGGCAGCTAAGCAAAAACTTTTCTGACAATTTTACTTCTCTCCTTTTTCCCGCTCTGATGTCTTTACAGATGATTGTTCTGCTGAAAGACAGAATTCTTCACTCAGTCTTTCCCCTTTCAGTTCTCCTTTGGATGATTCCGATACTATTCTTCCATCTTCCTCTTTTCTTCCATCCTTGTTTTCGACTTCAAAATTTCATCAAATTGATGTAGTTTCTGCCCTCACCTCAAAACGTACAGGCCTGACTGGGTCCCTCCTGTTGTTCTCAAGAACTGTGTTTTTATGCATACACCCAACCTAGGTAAAATCTTTCGTCTTTTTCTGTCTACTTGTACTTATCACTGCAGAGAATTTGCCCTTACTCAACCTGTCACGCAGCAGCGTGACTCTTCCCAGCTCTCTATCTGTCGTCCAGTTTGTGAAACATCCTCTGTTTTCAAAGATTTCGAATCTCTTCTTAACAAAAAGAACATTAAAACTTCTCTGTCATAACCTTTCCAAATGCCAGTATGGGTTCCACCGGAAATGCTCCACTGGCGATCTTCTCACTGTCCTTTCAGATTCTAGGTTATCCTCCTTTCAAGACTTTGACGAAAACTTTCCCACTGTACTTGACATCTCAAATGCTCTCGACTGAGTGTGGTAAAAGTCTTTAAATGGTGTTGCTACAAGAATAAATACTAGATTAGCTAAAATTTGCTGAGAATTAAATGTATTAGTTAAGTACACATGAGATGCCTTTGGAGTATATAGAAAGGACAGATAACAGAGGCCTGTTACTCCATAACGAGGTTTTCTGTTGAAAAAAGACTAATTCTACTAACATCTATCCAGCGTGTAAGAGAAAAGGATAGAAAAGGGGAAGGTTCTTCTCAACCCATCATACATCCAGTTAAACTGGCAGGAAAAGACAGAAAAAAACACCATGGATGTTAGAAAAATACAAGCATGGGAATTTGTTATAGAAGCACAAGAGGAACAACTATGCACATGTAATCTCTAATTTGGAGATCTGTAAAAGAAAGGACATTCACACTCTCCAAATTTTCTCATTTTAAGAAATCGTCTCATTGTGGTCAGCAAATAATTCAACCTGGAAAAAAACAACACTCACTTAGGTATTGCCTGTCGTCTTAAAATATTTGCCTCGCCAAATCTAATTTTTTATCCATACTTTTTGCACTAACTTCTGTTGCTGGTAGGTTGTTCCTATGCTTTATTACGAGGGTAGTGTGGTACTGTTTCCCTATATTTGTGCTGCTCCTCTTGCGTATGAGTTTCATTCCATTGTTTCTAGGCATGTTATATTTGGAACAAATTATCATATCTAACATCGCTATGTTTATTAAAAGCTCAAAATATTTGCAATAGATGATCTCTGGGTGGTCACTTCTTTAAAGAAGACCTACTGTGTGTAGATCATTTAGCCGCTATTCGAAGGGTAAATTTCACAGCGATGGGGTTATTATTGTGGCTCTGCATTGCACTCTTGCGCGTCAGTTTTCGTCCATGAAAAGGTTCATGGATTAGTACTGAACACAATATTCTATGCGTGGTCTGACTTAAGACGCATTAATCTTAGAGATTATATCGGGCGTATTACGATCGAAGTTCCTTGCAATGAAGCGGAGGATTTCTTTTGCCTTTTTAATGGCCGTTATAGTGTTTGGAGTTTTTGTGGTCGTTACTTATGATATATCGAATTATATGTACTAATTTGAGGAAATAACAGTACTGTCATGTGGTGAGTAGGACACTTCGAGAAAGATAATGGGCATGGGGAAATTATGAACAGTTGTCAGGGTCTGAGGGTTAACGTAAACAGTTTGGTATTACCCATTTCAGTATCCCACACCTTACTGTTCGCTAACACTTCATTAATCCGTGGTGGCTTCTAATGACTATTTCCTCAAGTGCTGGAACCAGCAGCATGGTAACAGGTACTGAAGACAGTCTAAGTTCTAAGAAGACATTTTTATTTCACAATGTACTCTAATATTTCTTACTTATGTGGATATAGGGTTAGCCATTGCTATGGGTTATGAAAATTTCCAAAGGCATAAAATTTTATTTTCTTTAAATAACGCACCAGTTTCATAACAGGTTATAGTATTCACACACACACACACACACACACACACACACACACACACACACACACACACACACACACACACACACCTAAGCTATTTTACAACTACTATATATCCGAAGCAAAACCAAAGTTAAAATACAGACCATTACGGACAAGGAGATCATCTATACACAAGAAAACGATATTTGTGAAGCTCTAAATACAAATTTCCAATCAGGTTTTACATAAGAAAATAATTTTCAAATAGATGATATGGAACATGCATGCCCGCACATATTGCCAGATATACAAATATAAGAAAATGAAGTACAGTTAAAGTTAGTAAATTGCACAAAGGAAAAGCATATGGTCCTGACGAAATTTCAGATTGGGTGCTACATGAATGTGCAGAAGAGTTAAGCAGACCATTATATTTAATATTCAAGGAATCTTTAGGTCAAGGTAAACTACCATGTATTTGGACGAAAGCAAACATTTTTTCCCTATTCATGAGAGGGAATACACAAAATCCACTCAATTACCGACCAGTATCACTGACCAGTGTTGTAAGTAAGGTACTAGAAAAGCTGATAAGAAAAGTTTGGGTAAACCATATAGAAGAAAACAGTATGATAACAGAAAGGCAGTTCGATTTTAGAAAGGGAAAATCATATCTTACATATCTATTAAGCTACTCTGATAGAGTTACAGAAACATTACAGAAAAGAGAAGCATGAGTGGACAGTATCTATTTAGATTTCAGGAAAGCATTTGACAGAGTACCGCACCAAACGCTTTTACGTACCATCAAGGAAGTGTCCAAGGCAACCTGCACTGTTGGATGCAGAATTTTCTCAGAAAAAAGGAAATGAGAACAGTACTAAGGGGAAATTGCGGAGTTCCACAGGGCTCAGTGCTGGCGCCAGTTACGTTTTTAGTATATATAAATGACAAAGACAGTAGCATTGGAAATGGAAGCTATCTAAATATGCTTGCGGATGATGCACAAATACAATTGAAAATTAATAACATAGATTCTTGCAGACAGCTACAGGAAGAATTAATAAACTTCAAAAATGGAGCAATAAATGGGAAATGGAATTAAATGTGGACAAGTGTCATGTAATTAAGTTTGGTGAAAGTAAAAAAGAGATCAGATTGGGATTATAAGTTAGGAGGTTCAATCCTACACATATCAGAAAGGGAGAAGGGTCTGGGAGTGATTATCAATAATTATCTCCGGCTGACCACACCAGTGAGAAGGTACGTAACATGTACACACTGCTTGCTAAAATGAGAATAGCATTCACGTATATAAATAAAGACATGCTGAGAAAAATAATAACATCATTCATCAGACCAACCCTAGAGTATGCGTCAGTAGTCTGGAATCGTCCTCTCTCTCAAAAAAAAATAAATAAATAAATAAATAAAAAATAAATAAAACATGAGATTGAAAAGTACAAAGGGCAGCTCCTAGATGGGTACCAAACTTAAAAGATCTAAGCTACGAAGAAAGAACAGAAAAACTGAATCTACCAACACTACAGGAGAGAAGGAAAATTGGAGACATGATTATGCCATATAAATGCATCTCAGGAAAGACAAAATAGACATAAATGAGTATATAACCTATGGGGAAGCATCAGCAAGAGAACAATGCAAAACACTACATAAAAAGAGAGATCAGACGTAAAGAAATTCAGTTTCCCCCAAAGGACACCTGATCAGTGGAATGCACTGCCAAATGAAATGGTGTGCACCAAGCTATTAAAAAATTTAAGGATATGTATAATAAAAATGGTTTAATAAACGGGACAGTATGAGCTTGAGTCATTCCCGTAAAAATGTAATTATATATATATATATATATATATATATATATAAATATATATATATATATATATATATATATAGATAGATAGATATAGATAGATAGATATATAGATATATATATACATACATATATATATATATATATATATATATATAGATATAGATATATAGATATATATATATATATATATATATATATATATATATATATATATATATATGTGGGGAAGAAGGAACCAAAGGCAACGAGCCCGCAAAACTGTTCTTTCCAAGAGAAAAACAAAATACAAGGAGAGACAAAATTCAAGATCCATTCATTTCGAGATGCCTTGACACACTGCGTTTGAAAGACTGGAGATCATAGGAAGCAGGAAATACAGACAGAGGGAGACAGTTCCAGAGTTGACCTGTTGCATAAATGAAGGACTGGGAGTAACGGTTAACTCTTGCATTAGAGAGTTGGACAGAAAAGGGGTGAGAGTTTGCTGCTAGACGGGTGCTACGCGCCCGTCGTGGAAGTGGAGGAATGCATGCAGACAGTTCAGAGGAACAGTGACCATTGAAGTAGCGATAGAAAAGAGATAAAGATGCAACATTGCGGCGAAGAGACAGAGGTTGAAGGGAGTCAGTAAGAGGGGGAGAGTTGATGAGATGAAAAGCCTTTGACTCTATCCTATTGAAAAGAGCTGTATGTGGGGAGCCTCCCCACACATGAGAGTTGTACTCCACACAGGGGCGGATAAAACCCCTGTATAGAGTCAACAATTGTGCAGGGGCAAAGAAGGAACGGAGTCGGCTTAGCACACCCAATCTTTTGGAAGCAGATTTTACAAGAGTTGTAATATGATCTTTCCAAGACGAGTCCCGAGCAAATGAAACCCCAAGCATGTTCAAGGATGGTGCAGGATTAAGTTGAGTATTATTAAACAAAAGTGGGTATACCTGTGGAAGATTTTGTCGGGTTGATAGGTGCAAAAATTGAGTCTTTGATGCATTAAAAACAACCAGATTATTTTTAACCCAGTCAGAGATACGAGCCAAGTCAGACATTAGGTGTGCCATAGCCTCATCCCTTGCCTGTTGAAGTTACTGCTGAGATGGACGTTGCAGGAATCAAATGAAAAGGTGAAGGGTGGAGTCATCAGTGTATGAGTGGATAGGGTTAGATGTACAGCTTAGAAGGTCACTGATGAATAAAATGAAGAGAGTTGATGATAGGACAGAGCCCTGAGGAACACCACTGTTAATAGATCTAGGAGAAAAACGATAGCCGTCTACAACAGCTGCTATAGAACGACCAGAAAGGAAGCTAGAGATGAAGGCACAGATAGAAGGATAGAAACCGTAAGAGGGGAGTTTGGAAATTAAAGATTTATGCCAGACTCGATCGAAAACCTTTGAGATGTCAAGTGCAATGCCAAAACTTTCGCCAAAGTCCCGAAAGGAGGATGACCAGGAGTCAGAAAGGTAGGTGAGAAGATCGCCTGTGGAGCGTCCCTGACGGAACCCATACTGACGATCAGAAAGAAGGTTGTGATAGGAAAGATGCTTTAGAATTTTTCTATTAAGAATAGACTCAAAAACTTTTGAGATACAGGATGTTAAAGCAATTTGACGATAGTTAGAGGGTTGGGAATGGTCACCCTTCTTTGGGACCGGCTGAATGAGAGCAAACTTCCAGCAAGAAGGAAAGGTACAACTTGACAGACAAAGGCGAAAGAGTTTGCCTAGGCAGGGTGTAAGCACAGAAGCACAGTTCTTGAGAACAACAGGAGGGACTCCATCAGGCCCATATGCCTTATTAGTACTGAGGCCAGCAATTGCAGAAAATATATCAGCTGAAGAAATTTTAATGTTAGCCATGAGGAAGTCAGAGGGGGGAAGTGATGGAGGAACAGCATCGGAATCGTCTAAGGTGGAATTGAAGGAGAAAGTCTGAGCGAAGAGATCTGCTTTATCAGTAAAAGAAATAGCTACAGAGCCATCAGAGTAGAAAAGAGGAGGGAAGGATGATGAGGTAAAGTTGTTAGAAAGGTTTTTGGCAGAAGAAGCGAGAAGAGTTCAAGTTAGAGAGTTGAGAGCATTTTGTACGGATGAAATTATTTTTAGCAGAGCGAAGAACAGACTTAGCACGATTCCGGGCAGAAATGTATAAAAAATTTGATTCAGGGGTGGGTTGGCTCCGGTACCTTTTATAGGCCCTCTCCTTGTTGCGGACAGCATTAGAACAAGCGTGATTAAACCAAGGCTTTCGTGCATTAATCAAAGGATATGAGAAAGGAATGTATGGTTCCATGCCCGAGAGAATAGCCTCCGTAATGCGCAAGGCACACCCAGATGGCTCCTGGCCATGGAAGCAATAATCATTTCAGAGAAAATCAAAGAAGTACTGCCTGAGGGCCTCCCAATCCGCAGCTCCAAAGTGCCAGAGACGACGTTTTTTTGGAGGGTCCGCAGGCCACACCGGAGCGATAGGACAGGTTAAGGTGATAAGGTTGTGATCGGAGAAGCCCAACGGAGAGAAAAGATTAACAGTGTAAGCAGAAGGATTAGTTGTAAGGAAGAGATCAAGTATGTTGGAGCTCTCTCCAAGACAGTCAGGGATACGGGTAGGGTGCTGTACAAGCTGCTCTAGGTCATTAAGGATAGAAAAGGTGTAGGCTTGTTCACCAGGTGGATCAGTGAAAGGAGAGGAGAGCCAAAGATGGTGGTGACCATTGAAATCTCCAAGAATGGAGATTTCAGAGAAAGGAGAAATGGTTAGAATGTGTTCCATCGTAGACATAAGATAGTCAAAGAATATTTGATAGTCAGTAGAATTAGGGGATAAGTAAACAGCACAGATATATTTAGTCAGAGAATGACAGGAAAGCCAGAGTGTAGAGAATTCAGAAGAATCGAGTTCAGGAACATGAGAGCACGATGTATATATATATATATATATATATATATATATATATATATATATATATATATATATATATATATATATTTCCTGTCTATTCTGTTGATGTTTTATAACAAAAAATGTAAGCGTGTGAATTTTAGTAGTTTAACATTATTGGAGAGACTGAATCATAACTCAGTGGCACAGAGTACTTAAAAATGACTTCAGAATATGCTATATTTGTGTCATATACCCATTCCATATGGCCTGAAAATTATTATAAAATTGGCAAAATGCAAAATTATCTCTGGGTGGGGTTACATCTCCCCTGCGAACCCCCAGCTGTGCGGGCTCGCTGTGCTTGGCAAAGCCATGAGCTGCACAGTTTAAAAAAAAAAAAAGGCCCCCCCCTTTTCAACTTTCTGGGTACGCCACTGCACACACACACACACACACACACACACACAAAACTCGTGCACATTCGAATTTTATGATTGGAATCATTATTAGCAGACATTCTGTAGCATCCAGTGTTGTAGACGCTAATGTTTATTTCAGGGTGTATGCATTTATGGACAGCTGTTTCAGGAAAGCTAGTAATCAATCAATTCATGGCATGACAAAACGTCACTGCCGGTAAGACTGAAATATAATACATTACGAATTTTTCCCGTTCGAAAATATAACACCATTCATAAATACGCACCTGCTTGCAGCTTTGAAGAACAAATGAAACCAGTTCTGGCTAGATTCGGAGAGTATGCTTGGAGTATGAACACCTACGGGGACTGGTTTGTTTACACTTGGTCAATTTTGGGTAGTTCACTTCGCTCGATTTCAAAACAAAACAAAAAATTCTGGTCGATTTTATTGTGACTTGATTGAATTAGTGCTTCATTATTTTTTTTTCCGGAAATTACACGTTTTGGAGATTAGGCTTACCCAATGAAAAAATACCTATTTTGGGGTAGTTTAGGAAGCGGCCAGGTCGCCCACGGCAATATTTACCAACAGTCTCTCCGACTGGCCGCACTTTTACCAACCTTCGCGACCAGATGCGTCAATGTATCCCGGGTCAAAGCAATGGGAAATTTAATTGGGAGTGACTGTTATCACGCACTGTGGTATTACAAGCTACGTTATTATCATAGGGCAATGATAATATAGGTGACGTTATTATCACCGTATGGATACGGATTAAGTGGCCCTTAATAATAGGTCTCCAGTGATACGAAAGGTACAGTACTTTCATCTGTAATGAGGATTATTTTTTTTTAATACTGCTTCAGGAAATTCAGAATTCTAGTAATTATTTTTATTTTTATTGTTATTGTCATAAAATAATAATAATAATAATAATAATAACAACAATAATAATAATAATCCATCCATCCATCATCCAGTCCTACATTGCCCCATGAGGAGCGTAGGAGCCCGGGGCTAGGCAGATGGTCCCGACATTTACGATGAGAGTGACCAGCCTCTCTCATCCCTGAGTGGCATTACATGAACAATCAACCCCAACCACCCCGTGAATATAAACCTTCACCGGCTTAATCCAACTGGAGTGCAGTAATTACCCATTAAACCACCAGGTGCCAAATTTTGGTTATATGGTTACCACCCAGCATAGTAAATTGTTTCCTGGTGTACAGGAAACCATTTGACTTGTCACTCAGTGTAGAGTCACCCACAGGAAGAAGGAAGAGGAAAGAATGATGGAAAGAAAGACAGAAGAGGGAGTGTAAAGTTACCCATAGGCAGAAGGACGAGGAAAGAATGAAGGAAAGGAAGACAGAAGAGGATGGAAGGAAAGAAGGATGGAGGAGAGGAAAAGACAGACACCTGACAGCACCACTCCATCCAGTGAGTGGATGGTGAGCGTCCCCATCTACCACGAAATGATAATAATAATAATAATAATATTATTTTTATTTTTTTTTCCTTTTTTTTATTTTTTACGTTTTAATGCCTGTTTTCACTATTCATTATTGTATTGTAGTCAGTTCTACTATATCAAGGAGTGCATTCGTGATTGATTAGGGGTATTTATCACGCAGATTAACTGTTAATTTTATCACTTAACAGACTGATATTATTATTTGAGTGTCATACATGTAATTTTGGTGACAATAAATTCTTCAGCATAATGACGTACTTTTGTTGCATCAACAGAAGCCTATTATCATGCTTATCCCTGTTTGTGTCACTTCCTTACTACCTCTCTATATACTTTATCATTCTGAAAAAAATGCACACACACACACACACACACACACACACACACACACACACACACACACACACACACACACATATATATATATATATATATATATATATATATATATATCGTTTCGTTTTTAAAGGCTCCAACATGCTTGCATGTGTCGGCCTTGGGCACCTAATGGCGGCTCTCCACGCTGCACGATCCATTGCAGCCTCCCTGTTCAGTCCCTTAACCCTAAGGTCACACTTAATGACCTCGTCCCATGTCTTTCTCGGTCTACCCCTCATAACCCCACCCCCAATATTAACACTTCTCACCTTCCTCACCCAATTATCATCCCCCATCCTCTCCACATGTCCAAACCACCTCAATCTACCTCTCCTCATCACAACACCAATACTCTCCAGTCCCATCCTACCTCTCAACTCTTCCATTGTAAACCCAGCCCCTCCAGGCCTTGGACGCAGGGACGCACTGCACATCCACCTAATCATTGTCATTTCTGTACGTCTGAGCCGGCGAATATCTTCCTCCTCACTGCCCAGGTCTCACTCCCATACAGCATTACACTCCTAACACATGCTGCATACAAAGACCCCATAGCACGTAGGGAGAGCCCTCTCAATGTCAGGAGAGGCAAGAGCTCCCTGAACTTCTTCCAACCACTTCTCACCCTAGCCACAGAGCTAGCTCCAGCCCCACCTCCAGCACACAACATGTCTCCCAAATAACAAAACTCTTCCACACACTCAAGAGATTCACCTGCAAGTTCAATCCTTTCACGTCTGACAATCTCCACCTGCTCACCCCAGCACACCATACACATAAAATCAGCATTATCTCGCAGTCTACCTCTGATACCACTACATCTCTTATGCACCCATTTATCACACACACCGCACAAGATGGAATTACTTCCCACGCCCTTTTGGCAAAATGCACATGGCCACTCTTCCTCGTCTTTGACAGTACCGCCACCAACCCTAGATATCATCATTTTTGTTTTATCTGCATTTACCCTTAAACCCTTTTGCCCCATACCATCTCTCCACTTCCTAAACCTTTCCTCCGCCTCCTTTTCATTCTCTGCAATCAACACCAAATCATCAGCATACAACAACTCCCACGGGAGTCCGTTTCTAAAGTCACGTGAAAGGGCTTCAAGTGCCATGATAAACAACATGGGACTCAAGACTGACCCCTGATGCACACCAACATTCACGGAAAACTCATCACTCAAATCTTCATTCACTCTTACCTGGGTGTGAGCACCCACATACATGGCCATAACCACCCTAACCAGCCACTCCTCCAAGCCAAGCTTTCTCATTGCCCACTTCACCACCTCTCTAGGGACTCTGTCAAAGGCCTTTTCTATATATATATATATATATATATATATATATATATATATATATATATATATAGACCCTATTAAAGCTATATCTGGCTAAATTGTGCAACATCCGCCGCCGAAACTGGAAGAAACAGACGGTCCAGTGCAATATCCAGTGTTGAGCCATCTCAAAAAGCTCACAAACGGTAGCCAACTGCCACCAGGGGAAATCCCGATACTCGGGAGCCAATGAAAACGATTGCAACATCCCAGCCAATTAGAATCCACTGTGAATGTGGCTTTATCATGCATGCCAAAAATACCTCAACACTCTCATTTCTGCCTGTGGATGTTGTAGAGTCAAACTGTGGTGTGGACTTCACTTCTGACCATATTGTCGCAAAACCCTGGCGTTTTGACTAACTCTGTGGCATCCTATGTTCAAGCAACTGTACTGTACTGTACTGCAAATTTAGTGGCCTATCGAAGTTCATGTCATAGTGTTCTCTTGTGATTATTAAACTACCCCTGTACTGTACTGTTTCCTGTAAGCATCAGTTAATGGCCTGTCAGTGCTCATGTCATAGTGTTCTATTGTGATTGTTAAACTATCCCTATGGTGTGTTGTTTACTGTAATGTTATGAGTGTGAACCCCCAGTGCTGTTTCCCATTGATGCCAACACTTGGTATGTACAGACAATTGTACACTATGTACAGCAATGTATTAGTGTCCTGTATCATTACTTCATTGCTACAATAAGCTTAATTTTCATCTTTTATTTATGGTGAAGCTTTTAGGATGGAGGGTTGAGATAGATAGAATCACAGTATCTTTCTCAAAGCCGACTATTGAGCCGGATATACAGTATCCAGCGTTTCATGTTATTTGGCGTTGAGCTTGGCTAAGTTACAACAGATAACTGAGAGTTTACTGTATATATATATATATATATATATATATATATATATATATATATATATATGCTGTATCTGTTTCCAGACGTCTTAATCACGTAAGGAGTGGCCAGAAACAAATCGACTCCATATCACCCTGTCCCTCGCCCCTCGCCATTTTATTGCCCTCCTCCCAGCTCACTACCTCCTCTTTCATACAGCTTTCCACTCCATCCCTTCATCTCTTCCTCGGCCTCCCCCTCCCTCTCTCACCCTCCAACTCACCCACATATACTCTCCTCGTTACTTTGTCACTCTCCATCCTCTCCACATGGCCAAACCACCTCAGTATATTTCTCCTAACGCTTTATATCACATCAATGTCCACACCACAATGCTCCTTCATTTCCTCGTCTGTCAGTCTGTCTCTCCATGTAACTCCACATCCTTCATTCAATTAACTCATTTCCACTGCTCTCAATCCTCACTTGTGTTCTTCCAACAAGGTCGAGGCTTCACTTCCATATGTTAGAGTTAGTATCACAAGACTATCATGCAGCAACTTTTTTCCTCCATGCTCACTTCCCTATTTCTTATCACTGCTTTCAAAGAATCAACAAGCTTTCTTCCTTGTTGTACCCTTCTAAGCATCAGTCGAACAGGGAGGTACTCCCGAGGTGGAGGGCAAGCTGGTGACAGGGAGAGCTGGAGCTTCTGATTCACCAGCCCTCAGGACCTTTTCCTTATCATCTCCCTTTGCTGGACATATTCAATGGTGTCATCAACACAGACAATAGACCAGCATACTCTCATAATACCTCTACCTTCTACTGTCAACATTACACTAAATGCACATAAAATATCACACCTCCTATTTCCATCCCTCCTCAGCAATGGCCACCCCATTAACATCTGCAAATCCTGTCATATCTCGGATTGCCACCTAGGGCAGGGTAGGGCTGGTGGCACAGGGTCCAGCTGATCAATATCAAGCAACTGTGCCACAGCGGCTCTTGCACAGACTGTTCATGATCGTCAGCAGTGAATTGCTGGTTCAGCCATATATTTCAGTATTATCCATGGTTTAAGTACCCATTTGATTTCCATTCACTTCTTTCTTCAGTCAGTATCCCCTCTAGCCCTCTAGCCATGTTCCTCACAGAATTCCAAATCTCTCCCTCTACTGAAATATCTACATCTTGTTTTCCTGGTTACCCACTCCTCTCAAACTTCCATAACAAGGGTAGCTCCTG
The DNA here is from genome assembly GCF_032717465.1 of Coenobita brevimanus. Taxonomy (NCBI): domain Eukaryota; kingdom Metazoa; phylum Arthropoda; class Malacostraca; order Decapoda; family Coenobitidae; genus Coenobita; species Coenobita brevimanus. The sequence goes on along the minus strand of NC_137006.1, from coordinate 35,079,733 downwards.
TTGTTATATCAAATCTGAATTTGCAATTGGTATTGTTTTGATCCTCACTTCAGCAAAATTTTGATTTTTCACTATAGAAACTAAACAATCTATATATTACCAAAAGTAGATGATGGATATTCCAATTTACACTCAGTTAATGCTGGCGTGCCACAGGGATCAGTTCTGGCGCCAACCATGTTCCTGGATCATATTAATGATCTCTTATAGATCTATCACCCACAATCTCATTCATTCATATGCAGCTGACTCAACACTTCACAGTTCATTCACACTCAAACACCCAATTACAAACTCTAATATCTCTAACTCTCAGTTTAGTACAGCCATCTCCATATATCAAGACTTATCTAAGATCAATGAATGGGGACGAAACAACCTTGTCTCATTTAATGCTACTAAAACCAAATATATGCAGTTAACTAATAGACAGATATTGCCAGACTCGTGTATTCTCTTCAATGCTACTAATATTCCCATCTCCAAAAGTACTGAAATTCTCAGTGTCTCACTTAACAATGGCCTATGCTGGACTTCTCATGTTAGATCACTGGTCAAAACCTCCTCAAAGAAACTTGGATTATTGTACAGAGTCCGTATCTTCTTCACTGACGAGAGTTAGCTATAATTTATAAGAGTCATGTGCACTCTCAGCTTGAATATTGCTCACCCTTTTGCAATGGATGTGGAGAGGTTGCACTAAAACAACTAGACAAAATTCAGAACAAAGGTGTTGGAATTATTAATAAACCTGCTATTATAAATAAACTACCTCCTTTACAAGTTAAGAAGAATGTTGCCTCCCTTTCATTATGTTACAGATATTTTTATGGCAAATGCTCTGACAAAGTTGTGCCCATTGTGCCACCTCTCCATGCCTTCCCTTGTGCTACATGGGTATTTGGTAGCACTCATGACTGGAAGGTCACACAACCATATTGCAGAATTTCTGCCTATCAGAATTCTTTTATTCCCCGAACTGCATCTCTCTGGAACTCGCTTCTCCAAAGTTGTATCCCTCCAAACTTCAACCTACAGCTGTTCAAGTCCAACTGTTACAGACACTTTATGATTGGAGGATGCCAGTAATCTGGTGTATGGATAATTTTTTTTAATTCATTCTTTTCCTTCATCTGTTCTGTTACTTAAAATATATATATATATATATATATATATATATATATATATATATATATATATATATATATATATATATATATATATATATATATATATACGTATATATATATATATATATATATATATATATATATATATATATATATATATATATATACATATATAACCCATTTAACCTGCCGCATTCCGTTGACGTATATATACGTCCACATGTTTTGTCACTGCCACTACCATTGACGTATATAAACGCGAATCAATTGCAAGGTCCCTAATTTGCACAATTTTCAATTTTTGCACGTGGTTTTTGGTATGTATACATGCAACACCGTCCTCTACAAGATGCCAGGCAGGGACAATGCCTTACCCCGCATGACCTCCCCCCGCTCACATGCCATTGTCTTGGCATTTCACCTGATACCAGAGTAAAGACATTTCGTGCCATAGTATGAAATTCAGGGCCAGAGTGATTCCCCAATCGATGACAGTGTGGAGGACAAAATTTATGTAGCATTAGAGGAAGAAACAGAAATGATGATCAGATAATATCACCAAAAAAGGTCAGGTATGTTGATGTGTTTGGCGAGTGAAACAATGCTTATATTGCCTATATTACTGTGTGAAAACCAATATACTCTCATACTACATATAAATTTGTACCAAATAAATAAATAAATACCATTTATGAGTGGTGTGAAAAAGTTATTCTCCCATAGAACTCGTTTTGTTTGGAGCCAGCCTGATAGAAAACCCAGTAAGGTAAGGAGTACTGCTACCTGTATCGAGTATTTTAAACCTCAGGTGAGCAATTTCTCTATGTATTTTCGATGTTTCTCACCAAAAGCGGAGGTTTGAGCCAAAAACACAGTTTTTCCAAAATTGGTTGAGACTGGGGGAAGTCAGTGGTGGAAAAATGGTCGGGACAGGGCGGGTTAAACCCAGTGTCCTCAATATAGGAGGGAACTGGGAATTTCCAAAAGTTAATAGAGTAGGGAACCCCCAGGTAACAGCTTATGAGCTTCATGACTATGAGCTGATAGGCGGAAGGCGGTATGCTTAGTACCCTCCCAGTACAATCCCTCGCCCAGGAACTCTGGGAGCCAATGGGTTAATGACTGGCAAATCTACCAGTTTCTTTTACCCATTTGAGCCCAGTGTCATAAGTATAGGAAGGAACTGGGAATTTTCAAAAGTTAAAGTAGGAAACCCCCAGGTAAGGGCCTATGAGCTCTTGACTATGAGCCAGTAGGTGGAGGATGGTCCGTTTAGTACCCTCCCAGTACAATCCCTTGCCCAGGAACTCTGGGAGCCAATGTGATATATATATATATATATATATATATATATATATATATATATATGTGTGTGTGTGTGTGTGTGATATATATATACATATATATATATATATATATATATATATATATATATATATATATATATATATATATATATATATATATATATATATATATATATATATATATATATATATATATATATATATATATATATATATATATATATATATATATATATATATATGTGTGTGTGTGTGTGTGTGTGTGTGTGTGTGTGTGCAGTAGGTATCCACAGTACGTGAGTTTATGGGCAGCAGAGGAGGTCGCTGACTAGGAATTCACTTACTCTGAATGCATAAACTTATGGTAAAAATTACATATGGGTGGCATCCCCCTTATTGGTAACCCTTGAGACTCCTTTCAGACTTAAGTATTGTACTGTACAGGGAAACTGTCTAAGACATATTATGTAAGATAAAGTAAACCAACAAGATAATGGCTTTACTAAATCAGAAATGATATGGCTTAACTAAACCAACAAGAATATGGCTGCTCACATTAACCCAAGAGGACAACAGACTTAATGGAGGTAAGAACGGGGATCCAAGGCAGGGTAAGGCACCTAGCGTGGGTTCCGGGAGAATTTGCCGTCAAGTCAATTCGCCATCACAAAAATAACAAGACAATTTGCCATCATTAATGAAGACAGCTATGGGTGATGCTAGAATATGTATTCAAAGGTGACTACAGTGGGGGAGAAACAGGTTAATTATTGTCTGATGGCGAATTGACTTGATGGCGAATTTTATCAGAAGCCTAGCGTGCACCTCCTGCACCACCTGCCACACCACCCGACACACCACTCTCGTCACCAGCACTTTCAACTCTTTCATTAGCTAATGCACTCACTTCGTTCATAAACCCTTCACAATGAAGTCATCACTTCCCCCACTCGCAACTGACAGTGTTCGATGTTCTTGAATTCTTCCTTGAATTTATCTAGGGCACACAGTACCTGGCTGAGCTCCATCATCGACAAGTCTCCACCCTCCATCACTGGTGTTTGGTGCTTCTTGGGGTGGCAATGTCACATGCACAGGGTCAACCCCGGATTTGGGCCACTCTTCGCTGCTGTCTCACCTATTATTAGTTCAATTCGCATCACTATTAAAAAATACACTAAAATTCGATAAGAATTAGGTCCTCCCGTACAATGAGGATTGGTACTGTGCTCGCATATTGTGGATACCTACTCTCTCTCTCTCTCTCTCTCTCTCTCTCTCTCTCTCTCTATATATATATATATATATATATATATATATATATATATATATATATATATAATGTTTCAGATTGATTGAAACCCCATTCAACCAGGCTTCATTTAATAATCAGACATGATAGACTGGTAATGACTGCATTTATTCAATGCTGAGATGATGACAATCATATATTTCAAACTGATTAAGCGTAAACTTGAACCAAAAAATTCTCCAGGGCGCTTAGAGACTACGCTACAAACGACCGCCATCAAGCCAGAGGCATTCCGGAATGTGCTGTGCAAAGTTTTTGATAACACGCACACATTCATCCTGGCTGATGGTCTGAATCTTTGCCGTAATGGCTGTCTTCAAAGCTGGATGGTCTGAGGATTGTTCTGATAGATGCTGTCTTTGAGGAGACCCCAGAGGAAAATGTCTGGGGGTTTGAAATCCAGTGAATGTTGGGACCATTCTGTGTCAGCTTTGCGGCTGATGAGGCGTTCCCCAAAGTGCTCCTTGAACCAGTCCATGGTGATGTTTCCTCTGGGGTTTCCTCAAAGACAACATCTATCAGAACAATCCTCAGACCATCTCAGCTTTGAAGACAACCATCAAAGTGAAGATTCAGACCATCAGCCAGGATGAACGTGTGCGTGTTATCAACAACTTTGCAAGGCACATTCAGGATTGCCTCTGGCTTGATGGTGGCCATTTGGAGCATACTATATTTTCTAAGTGCCCTGGAGAATTTTTTGGTTCAAGTTTATGTTTAATCAGTTTGAAATATATGATTGTCATCATCTCAGCTTTACATAAATGCAATCATTATCAGTCTATCATGTTTGGTTATTAAATAAAGCCTGGTTGAATGTGATTGACCTGGTTGAATGGGATTCAATCATTCTGAAACACCCTGTATATATATATATATATATATATATATATAGTTTATAATTATGTAATGCCACAAATTTAGTATTCATGTATATGTTTAGAGGTACAGTACTGTAATTTCTAAGTTAGATAGGGTGTAATCTGAATACTAGTCTATAAGGCTCCTGTCCTAAGTAGCAGTTCATGTGTTAATGATCGATGTAGGGATAACTTTATTTTTATATGTATATATCTCTGAATCTATGCATAGGTAGTGAAACTGGAAGTGTTGAGCTATGGGAGTAATGAATAACAGATGCAGGCAACATTCCCCTTGCTTGTGCGTCGTTGCCGAGCGCCAAGTTTAAACCTTAAACAGAATAATAATGGGTATGCAATTCTTTCCGTATCATTGTCGTGTAATGCTTACTAATGAAGCTGCTAGAACCCAAATATGTGAAGTTAATAGTCAAAAAGGCCAAGATAATGTAATTTGTGAGGACCAAATAGTCCCGCTTGCCTTAGCCGTCACTAGATGGCATAAGCTACCCCAAACTCAAGGCAGGATGGCAGTAAATTCAGTATTTAAATGTAGTAAGGAATGAATCTCAAATTTTCCCCAATTCAATCAAAAGTCCTAATGTCATGTGTACTCTACTATATAAATAGTGAAGAGAATTAAACCTCACCATATCGCAAAAACACAGTCTCATTTGATCTGGCAGTAGCGTCCCTACGTGCCCGACAACGCCACATTGGCTACCCAGTCGTCGTGGATAACAGACGTTGATTCAGTTCACAGACACCGTGACTTTGGGGCGTGCACGAGGCCATCATGTGATATTGCCCATAGACTTGATGTACACTCACACTTACATTACCTATGAATAGTTCTATAAACTGAATGTAGTAGAAATTGAATTATGAATCAATTAGGTGAACCTTTTTTTTTTAATAGTAGTTAAGGTACAAATTTTGAAAGTTAATGTGATCATGTAACGGAAAGGCGAATTCAAACTCATCAACCGTTTTCTTTTCTCTTTTATTAATAGGTTAGGAATATCGGGAGTGTTGAAGTGAATTTAGTGGTTGTAAGAAAATGTGATTTTTGAGTTGTTCCTCGAGGCTAAACAAGCCCGAGTGATTATGAATTATTAGTGGTTATGAAGTGGGGGAAGCAGCCTAGGTATATAGATAGATAGATAGATGAATATTAGTGATTATGTGGGGCAGTGAGGATCTGTCCGTTCTCCCCTTGGGGCTAAGATGCGAATGAATGTGTTTGAATGGATGAGTAAATGGGGAGTGTGTCGTCCTGTCTCGGCTACCTCCCTTTCCTTTGGGGAAGCAGCCTAGGTATATAGATAGATAGATAGATGAATTATTAGTGATTATGAATTAATAGTGATTATGAATTATTAGTGGTTATGAATTATTAGTGATTATGAATTATTAGTGATTATGAATTATTAGTGAATTGTGTGATGAGTTTATACTGCCCCGACGAAATAGAACAATTTTTGGTTCGAGGCTATGCCAGCCCGAAAAGACAATTCATGTCAATAAATGTCCTAATCTTGAGGCTATTGACGAGCCCAAGAATGCCCGATAGTGGGGAATGTTGTGTGATGACCTCAGAAGTCACTGTTGAATATTCAAATTGTTTCGCTTGGTAACAGTACTGTATGACTTTCGCCCAAACTATGGCTTAATTTACAACCCTTTTACATATGAATAAAGATCACGTAATTCAAAAATGTTTGTTGATTAACAAGTATAGAATTATTAAAGTAGGGTAAAGTATATGTAAATTTTATACCCAACCAAGAGAATTATGTCCTCTCACGCATAACTCACTTCCCTTCCAGTTCAAGATTCCTCAGCTTTGGGAACGACTAACACACGTGGTACTGACTTATTCTCAACTCGGCCAAAACTACAAACACTACCAAAAATATCCGTTAAGCAATTAACCTTTATCATTCAAAGTCGAAGTACTTCCCCCCTTTGTTTTTACTGAGGTGAATACTTTATCAGTCATAGAGGGAAGACTAAGTTGAGTACCATTTGTATTATCAACGAGTAAGTTAAACAGAACCAACAACGGTGGGAAATCCGATTTCTCACCGTTACACTGACAACAACGGTGGGATATATATAAAAAAAAAAAAAAAAATCCGACCATTACATATAACTCCCTCAATGTTTCTTCAGAACCCAGCATATTTTACTCCACACAGCTGGCCAACCTTAACCTCACCCTTAGCACTGAAATTACCATTTTGGGTGATTTTAACGTTCATAATGTAAAGTGGTTATTGCATTCTACCAGGATTGACGGTACTGGTCTAGAATGCAAGCTGTTTGCAGAATCGTTTAATCTTAAGGAACTGGTAAAACAATCAACCCGATAATCCTGACCACAACGCCAATCTCTTGGATCTATTTCTGACAAATAATCCAGATCAATATAGGATAAAAGTACTGTCACCAAATGGATCCTCCGACCACAAGCTCATCAAAGCCTCATTAGTCAGTTCCCCCAAACCTCCCCATTCTGAACCTTTTGGGGTGACCATATGGCACTTTGGTAGGGCAGACTAGGATGGATTTAGAAATTATCTTGTTAATATTCCATGGCAGTCTTTCTTCTCCAGTGACATCAATCTTACCCTGTCCCACATTAGTGACTTACTACAAGCTGGAATGGAATTCTTCATACCAAGTCAACATCTCACCAAAACATCGGGCTCCCCAAAGTGATTTGATAGCAGTTGTGCCAGAGCAACAACCTAAAAATTATTTGCATATAACTCTTACATAGAAATAAAAAACTACATTGCTGTGTCAATTTAAAATTGCTAGAAACCATGCAAAATCAGTAATAAATGTCGCTAAATCAAATTTTCATCACAACCAATCATCCAAATTATTAAACAGTCCTAATGACAATACAGTATTCCTGTCTGGAATGGGTGATGACTTTAGTATTATAGTGATCACCCATTCCCTCACTAAAATCTTCAGATGGAAACATTACAAGCGGTGCCAAGGCACAGCAAACCCGTCCCCGGCAGTCACTTTAATGATGACGTATAAACACAACAGGATGTCTGGTCAAATATGTCACATATCAAAATTTGGAGTACATAGGGTGAAAATTGATTATTTCATGCCCATTTGCAATTTTTGGCCCGACCTACCTGACACTGACCTCCCTACCACTAACTGAGGGTTGACCTGCCTAATGTAATGAGGCATGTTATAGGATGCAGATTTGAAAGATGCAACTTTAGGTTTTGGTTTCATGTCAATATGACGAATTTGAAAGGAGTTATGGGAATTTTTTTTTTCTTTTTTTTTTGGGGGGGGGCCTTCAGCCTGGGCCTTGACCCAATTTGGGCCAGAATTTAATCATGTGATCAGAAGGTCATATTCCATCATCCCTGTAATTTCAGTTAAAATTGCACCAGTACTTATCGCATAAGGTTGTTAACAGGCAGGTAGACAGACAGACAGATAGCGTGAAAACAGAACCTGTCCCCGAGCCCCCCCAGAGAGAGGGAAGGGTAATGAACCACGTAGTAAAGTGAATACATTTGCCAATAATTCTACTATAGAGGAAGTAGCCAGAAAGTCCCTGTGCTAGAACTTCACTCACCAGAAATTGCTCAACTTAAGATGCAGACTACATATGTAAAATCCACCCTAGACAATTTTTCATCTAACAAAAGTTTCTGGTCCAGATGGAATTCCTCCAGTTGTTTTGAAAAAGTGCATCCCTAAACTTGCTCCTGTTCCAGCAAAATTATTCAGACTATACATACGTATCTCTTCATTCCCTGATTCTTAGAATGAAGCCAATATCCACCCAATTCCAAAGAAAGGAAGTTCCTCTGATCCCTCTGACTACAGACCAATAGCTTTCACGTCCTCTCCTAGTAAAATACTTGAGACTGTAATTAATAAGCACGTAGTTAAACAGCTTGAATCCAACAATTTAAATAGCAATAGACAGTATGGTTTTCGCCACGACAGATCCACTGTTCATATACACAGTCTCCTGACTAATACCATTCAGTCAATTGACCAACATAGAGAAACCTATGCGGCAGCCCGCGATATTTCTAAAGCTCTTGACAGAGTGTGGCACCTTTCCCTGCTATCCAAACTCCCTTACTATGGCCTAACGTCTTCTGTTCCACAGATTTCCTCATATCTCAGCGACAGATAGATAATAGTTATAGTAGATGATGTATATTCCAATTTCCACTCGATTAATGCTGGTATGCTACAAGGATCAGTTCTGGCTTCAACCCTATTCCTAATTCATATTAATGATCTCTTACCTGTCACTCATAATCCCATCCATTCATATGCAGATGACCCAACAATTCACAGTTCATTCACACTTAAACATCCATTCACAAAGTTCAATATCTCTAACTCACAACTCAGTACAGCAATCTCCATAAATCAAAACATGTCTAATATCACTGAATGAGGACAAAATAACACTGCCTCATTTAACCCCTTAACTGCGGGGCATCACTTTCGTGACGCTTGGGAGCAAGGGATCATACCGCGGGGCGTCGCTTTTGTGATTCTGTGTTATTTTGAATTCACCCGGGCTTCCAAGCGGGGGCTTGTATCATCTATCAGTACTGCCAATGTCCAACATTAGTCAGCACTCCTAATCTCATCTGTACTCCCATCCATTGTTGACAATTTAGCCATTTCTCCCCGTTCTTGACTCCCCTCCCTACCCCCCCTCCATTACCCTATCCTCTCACCTGCCCGGCTGTGCTATGCTAAGTAAATCTTCCCTGGAATTTTTCACTGATTTCATCCATTGAAATAAGCCCTATGCCCTATTCTTATACCAAATAATATATACAAGAAAGAAATAAGGTAAGTGAGAGTGCCATACACCTGGAATTGGCTAATTATCACCTGGCAACACCTCACGTGCACTCGTTCGCTAATTTTCGCTGTTTATTTCCCCTTGAAATATGCCGTATAATCCATTTTCGTAATAAATATACATATAAGGAGGGAAGGGAGAAGCCTAAGTGATATTTACATTCACCTGGAACCACCTAATTTATTATGTATTGTCTAGATTTCCTGCCAATCATTTCACTGCTATATATTAGCTGCTGTCAAGAGGCTAACATTGGTAGTAATGCATTTCCCTAGGTAGGCCACCACCCCGGCCCACCCTTATCAGCTCACTCTCATCTTCCAATGTGGAGGTACGTCTGTTTGCTCTTGCTGACTTCAGGGACTTTTCACCCCAATGCAAAGGGCCCTGTGACCTTTACCCCCTACTAAACCTCGTGTGGAAAGAGGTAAAGGGCTGACAATTGATAAAAGAGTGACTACGATCTTTCTATTGAGTAAAACAGTGCAAGTGGAATTGTAAATAATGTGTAAATAATGTGTAAACAGCAAGTGAAAGTAATGAATGTAAATATACGTGAACAGTGGAAAATAGTTTTGTAAGTTACTTCAAGTGACAGTGCATAACACAGTGTAAATAAAACAGAAATGTAAATAACGTAAATAAAATAGAGAACGTAAATAGAAATGTAAATGAGTAGTATTATAAGAACACGAGTATATACGCTAAGAGTAATGAAAGTGAAAGTTTCACTCTAGCATGTCTGAATACTATGAGTTATGAGAGTGAAGGTGAAATTGACATTCACTCTCAATGCTAGTATACAGGACGAGAAAGTGAATGTTACGTATTTTACTGAAAGAAATTGAATCCCTACAGTGACAATAAACTAATACTACTGAAGGAAACTTATGGATAAAGACTGTAGATATATATAAGTGTTATATAGTAATAGAAATATAAAGTGTAAGGGGTTTTATGAATAATAAATGACAGAATACCAACAGCGAACTAGCGCAAGTGGGAAGGTCATACGCGCTCGTAATTTTCATTGCTTTCACAGTGGTTTTTATTTGGAGTATGGATCCCAAACTACTTGATAATCATAGAGTAGTATTTATAGTGTTAATATCTGGCTGTGGTAATCATATTACGGGTTGTCGGGAAGTGTAAAGTGGAGACTTCGTTACCCAACTTTAGAGGTCTCCACAAGTCCTACGGTAATCGACGAAGGCTCAACAAACATCCCAGGAGAAAGCTGAAGTTATGTGCCATATGCATATTTAATTTTAATATCCTAGGGCTAATAACTGATTTTTGGCAAATATTTTTTGAGAGTCTGTCGGAGCCCGAATAACCCCGCTGGAGACGAAAAACATTGGGAAACATGCCCGCGGTGTAAGGGTTAATACTACTAAAATCATATATATACAGTTTACTAATAGATAGGTATTGCCTGATTCCTATATTACCTTTATTGCTACTAGTATTTCTATATCTAAAAGTATTGAAATTCTCGGTGTTTCACTTACAGTTGCAATACCCTCAGCTGCATCTCTCATGTCAGATCACTTGCTAAAACTGCTTCACAGAAACTTGGATTATCGTACAGAGTCCGAAATTTCTTCACTGACGAGCAGCCAGCTATAATTTATAATGGTCATGTGGACTCTCAACTGTAATATTCTTCTCCCATGTGGAATGGATGTGGAGAGGTAGCACTAAAAACAACTAGACAAAATCAGAATAAGCCTGAAATGAACTACTTCCTTTTCAAGTAAGAAGGAATGTTGCCTCCCTTGCATTATTTCATAGATACTTCTATGGCAAATGCTCAGATGAAGTTGCATCCATTGTGCCACCTCCTCATGCCTTACCCTGCACTACACAGGCATCTGGTAGCACTCATGACTGGATGTCACACTGCCATACAGGAGAAATTCTGCCCATTAGAATTCGTGTATTTCCCCAACTGCATCTCTGGTAACCACTTCCCCAGAGTGCTTCCTCCTAAACGTCAAATTACAGCTGCTGAAGTCCAACTATTATAGATTTTTTATGAATGGAGGACATCTGTAATCTGGTGTATGGAATATTGTTTTTAACTTTTTTTCCTTCCTCAGTTCTGTTATTAAAAAAAAAAAAAAATCCATTCTTACCCATCACACTACCCAAGTACATAACCCTTTGGGATTCCGATGACTCATTTTTGAGTCATCACAAATCCAGTTGTTGAGATTCTGATGACTCAAATTCGAGTCATATGAAAAAAATTCTTCAGCTGATGTATTTTCTGCCATTACTGGCCTCAATACTAACAAGGTATATGGGCCTTATGGAGTCCCTCCTGTTGTCCTCAAGAACTGTGCTTCTGTGCTTACACCCTGCCTAGGTAAACTCTTTCGCCTGTGACTGTCAACATGTACCTTTCCTTCTTGCTGGAAGTTTGCTCTCATTCAGCCAATCCCAAGGAAGGATGACAATTTCCAACCCTCTAACTATCTCTCAATTTCTTTAACATCCTTTGTCTCAAAAGTATTCAAGTATATTCTTAACCCTTCGTGGGCAAATGGGGTCCCTGTGGACCCCAGCATGTTTTTAAAATGTTGCCATTAAGCCATTTTTTACTTTCACAGCCTGGCCTCTCATGACTTTTATTGTAGATGGTTATTTTATGTCCTCATAAAATTTGAGCAAAAAATCTTGCACGATTAAGGAGTGACATTGCAATATACGTCAGTGGGGTCCTCCAGGACCCCACCTGGCCTTTTGTGTGACTAATTTTTTATATATATATTTTTTTTCACATATTTCAGATTCTAAACATTAGGACAATGTAAATACTAGTAGCAAAGTTTTATGCCTCAATGGCAGTGACAGAACTTGACCAAAAAGTAGAAAATTATTCAGACAATGATTTATCTGTATCCGACGCTGATGATTATGAAGTGCTTGGACGATCAGACAGAATTATTGTAGTGTGAGTAGTATTGAGTCTCCTGTGAGTGCTGGTGATAATTTTGAAAATGGAAGTGGTGGTAGTAATTCAGTAGATGCTCATCAAGAGGGTAAAACGAGAAATTGTTGTATAGTCAGCCAAAAAAGTCGTGTCTTCGTTCCGAACCCCGTAAATATTCGAACAGATAAGTCGAAGCAGCAAGGACAGCTTCACAAATCTGGCAACTGTGTCAGACCAGACGATGGTGGGGTGGGTGGTTTGAGGTGCCATGTATTACTGTCGGGTGGAAATTGTTGGGAATAACATACTGGGTAATAGGGTTATAGTCAACTTTTATCACTATTATGTCACTAAATGTCTACATATGCATCATCATGAGTTTACATGTAATCAAAATATACTGCAGTTTCATATACATGCGTTGTCATGTCCAGTTCATCTTTGATATTTGGAATACTTCAGAAGACAGAATAACGGTGGAATACGTTTCATAACAAGTGTATGGAATTTAATGAAACGTCACGATTATGATATAAAATAGCTTTTATTAGTGATAACTAGAATCTCCCCTCTATTTTTCCGTCGTCCAGTATAGATAACTGAATGACTGTGACGATATGATTATATGTAAGACTAGATGCCGCATCGACCATTCCTCAGTACAGCAGCGGTGCGTCTGTGCGGCCGCCATCTTGGAGTGGTCAAGCATGTACTAGTGGGGCTTGTTTTAGAGTGAGTTCAGACTATGAGAATGAATGTTGTTGTGGAGGAGGCGGTGATGGTGGTTATTGTTGTGGTGGTGGTGATGGTGGTTATTGTTGTGGTGATGGTGATAGTGGTTATTGTTGTGGTGGTGGTGATGGTGGTTATTGTTGTGGTGATGGTGATAGTGGTTATTGTTGTGGTGGTGGTGATGGTGGTTATTGTTGTGGTGATGGTGATAGTGGTTATTGTTGTGGTGGTGGTGATGGTGGATTTTGTTGTGGTGGTGGTGATGGTGATTTTTGTTGTTGTCGTGGTGATGGTGATTTTTGTTGTTGTCGTGGTGATGGTGATGGTGGTTTTGTTGTTGTGGTGATGGTGGTGGTAATTGTTGGGATGGTGGTCATTGTTGTGGTGTGGTGATTGTTGTGGTGGTGGTTGTTGTTGTGGTGGTTGTTGTTGTGGTGGTTGTTGTTGTGGTGGTTGTGGTGGTGGTGGTGGTTGTGTTGATTGTTGTTGTGGTTGTTGTTGTTGTGGTGGTGGTGGTTGCCGTTGTGGTGGTGGTTAGGATACAAAAACCCACACTGGCAGTGTTTCCGTCTGCCAGTGTGAGTTTTTGTATCCTATTTCATGGTCACGATAGTGTGACTCTTCAGCCGCCTGTGATGGTTGTTGTTGTTGTGGTGGTGGTTACTGTGGTGGGGGTTGTTGTTGTGATGGTTGTTGTTGTGGTGGTGGTGGTGGTTGTTATTGTCGTGGTGATTGTTGTTCTGATGGTTGTGGTTGTTGTTGATGTTGTTGTGGTTGTGGTGGTTATGGTGGTGGATGTGGTGGTGGTGGTTGTGGTGGTGAATGTGGTGGTGATGGTTGTAGTGGTGAATGTGGTTGTGGTTGTTGTTGCGGTGGTGGTTGTTGTTGTGGTGATAGTTGTCGTTGTTGTTGTTGGGGTGGTGGTGGTGGTGTGGTGGTGGTGGTTGTTGTTTTGGTGGTGGCGGTGGTGGTGGTGGTTTTTTTGGTGGTGGTGACTGTTGTGGTGGAGGTTGTTATGGTGGTGGTGGAGGTTGTTGCACTTGTTGTGGTGGAGGTTGTTATGGTGGTGATGGCTGTTGTTGCTGTTGTGGTGGTAGTGGTGGTGGTTGTTATTACGGTGGTTGTTGCTGTTGTTGTTATTATTGTTATGGTGGTTGTGGTGGTGGTGGTTATGGTGGTGGTTGTTGTTGTTATGGTGGTGATGGTGGTGGTGGTGGTGGTGGTGGTTGTTGTGGTGGTGGTGGCTTTTGTTGTTGTTGTGGTGGTGGTGTGTTGTTGTGGTGGTGATGGTGGTTGTTGTTGTTATGGTTGTTGTTGTGGTGGTGGTGGTGGTGGTGATTTTTGTTGTTATGGTGGTGGTGGTGGTGATGGTTGTCGTTGTTATGGTGGTGGTGGTGGTGATGGTTGTCGTTGTTATGGTGGTGGTGGTGGTTGTTGTTGTGGTGGTGGTTGTTGTTGTGGTGGTGGTGGTGGTTGTTGTGGTGGTGGTGGCTGTTGTTGTGGTGGTAATGGTTGTGGTTCCTGGTTCGTCTGAAACGCGAACTCGGTGGACTGCAGGTTTAAATTTCACTTTTGCAACCACCATCCTCCCTTCGGGGGCTAGGGAAGCAGCTGAGGGACGTTTGCACAACCAGACAGTTGAGCCGCTCATGCTATCGGTGTCACTCTTGATATATTCCGACGCTTTCTACACCCAAAAGCAGCACAGTGTTGAGGCATTTCTAGGTAAATAGTGGTCAACTTTGCCCATTGTCAGGAACATGACATCGTCTGCCTCGACCGTTCCAAGATGGCGGCCGGGCAGACGCATCGCAAGTAGCGTCGTGCGGCATATAGACTTACTTATATCTATGGGTTTCCCTCACCACTTTACCAAAACACTAACCACTTGTGGAATGCTTTTCTCGTTATTACTGTGAAGGCACCGCATACGTTTGCCACACTACACATGGTATATATACAATTTATATACTGCCATGCTCAGATGGTAAACCTACTGTAAAAACACAGCTTTCTGTCCTTTATTCCGATGTCATGTGGCTTGTTGATATCCGGTGGAGGGGGTGTGGCAGGAAAGTGGGGAGGGGGCGGGCTTGCACCTCGTCGTTTCGTTTAACGTTTGATTGGCTACACGATCTAGGCATTATTTCTGGTTGACGATACATTTCATTATTTACAGGTATTAAATCATGTGTAATATCACTTCTAGCACCTTTACTATGCTGTGTAATGCTAGACTACACTGCCAACAACAACTGCAGCACACACATCCTTCAATACCCCACCTTCACTCCCAAACCACTCACCCCCACCACCGTCTGGTCTGACACAGTTGCCAGGCTTGTGAAGCTATCCCTTCTGCTTCGACTTATCTGTTCGAATATTTGCGGGGTTCAGACAGAAGACACGACTTTTTTGGCTGGCTATAACATATTTGAACATTATAGGGATAGTTTTATTTTATGATCACGCTAACTTTACACATGAACTTGTTATTTTGAGAACCTGTTCCAAGAATACTGATAATCAGACATTCAGATAAGTGCTGAATCAGTACTTCCACACTCAAACATTAATAAAATTGTGATAAAATGCAAAGGAATTTGTTAAAATAATAATAACAAAACAAAACAAAAAAGGACACTTGGTGGGTTGGTTCCACGTGCCGTGTCGTGGGCAACATATGTACAAAGTTTAGTAGATATAACTTTATGAATATGCCAGAAATACACCATTAAGGTTTGGGGTCCACTGGGACCCCATTGGCCTTCCGTGTAACTTGGTAACCCCTGGCCTGTGAAGGGTTAATAGAAAATTTTTAAATCATCTTTCCTATCACAACCTTCTTTCTGATCATCAGTATAGGTTCCATCAGGGACGCTCCACTGGCAATCTTCTCACCTACCTTTCAGACTCCAGGTCATCCTCCTTTCGGGACTTTGGCAAAAGCTTTGTCATTGCACTTGACGTCTCAAAGGCTGTTGATCGAGTCTGGCATAAATCTTTAATTTCCAAACTGCCCTCTAACGGCTTCCATCCTTCTATCTGTGCCTTCTTCTGTAGCTTCCTTTCTTGTCATTCTTTAGCTGGTGTTGTTGACGGCCATCGTTCTTTTCCTAGATCTATCAATGGCGGTGTTCCTCAAGGCTCTGTCCTATCACCAACTCTCTTCCTTTTATTCATCAATGACCTTCTAAGCTGTGCATCTAACCCTATCTACTCATACACTGATGATTCCATCCTTCACATTTCCATTCGGTTCCCACAACGTCCATCTCAGCAGTTACTTTAACAAAGAAGGGATGAGGCTATGGCACACCTAACGTCTGACTTGGCTCGTATCCCTAACTGGGGTAAAAATAATCTTGTTTTTAATGCATCAAAGACTCAGTTCTTACACCCATCAACCCAACAGTCTTTTACAGGAGTGCCCACTAGTGTTTTACAGTCTCCAGCTCAATCCTGCATCATCCTTGAACATGACTGGGGTTTCATTCTCCCGGGACTTATCTCGGATAGATCATACTACTGTACATCTCTTGTAAAATCTGCTCCCAAGAGATTAGGTGTGCTAAGCCAACTCCATACCTCCTCTACCCCTGCACAGTTGATGACTTACTACACGGGTTTTATTCGCCCCTGTGTAGAGTACAACTCTCATCTGAGGGGAGGGTCCCCACACACAGCTCTTCTCAATAGGGTGGAGTCAAAGGCTTTTCGTCTCATTAACTCTCTTCTTACTGGCTCCCTTCAACCTCTGTCTCTTTGCCACACTGTTGCATCATTATCTCTTCTTTATCGCTAATTCAATGGTCACTGCCCCTCTGAACTGTATACCTGAATCCCTCCACCTCTACGACAGGCATGTAGCACCCGTCTAGTAAAAAACTCTCATCCCTTTTCTGTCCAAGTCTCTATTGCAAGAGTTAACCGTTTCTCCCAGTCCTTCATGTATGCAACAGGTCAAATCTGGAGAAGTTTCCCTCTGCCTGTATTTCCTACTTCTATGATCTCCAGTCTTTCAAACAATGAGTCCAGGCATCTCGAAATGATCGGATCTTGAATTTGGCTTTTTTTTTTCTGGGAAGGAATGGTTTGTGGGCTCTTATACTTTGATTCCTTCTGTCTTGCATTTAAAAAATATATAATTTATGCAATGACTGCAGTACAATGGCAAGTCTAGAGTAGTCAATCTTATCTTGCATCAGCCATATGTGATGTACTTGCTATCTGTTCATGTGGGACATCACAGGTGTATTGCCTTAGTTATGTTGCACAGTTTATATTTAAATGATATTATATGTAACCCCATATTTTGTTATTTTATATAAAATTTTATATACAATATTTACAATTTGTTCAGTATTCACTTAGTTTCCTTTATACCACACATCACTTGATACTATGGTTCACCAAGAGCTGTGACGTCAACCTGATATGGTTGCTCATTTTTAAATTTATATTTAGATACAGGTTGTACGTACTCATGTGTGTGGTTGAGTATTGCATACTGTTGCTAGCTCCACTTGTGTTAGGCATTTTCACTTGATTTTTTCCTGTGACTGTATTATGAAGGATATGTATTTATTTATATTTTAATTCTCTGGTTTTACTTGGTTTTCATATGTATGTATTATTTGCTGATGTAAGGATATATATTGTCTATCACCGTTTATATAGGTAAGGTAGTATATAAATAAATTAGCACTTTAAAACTACCAGAGTAAATGTTCAACTCACTAATAATGATAGTAGTTGTAATGACGATAGTGATGTTGGCTGAAGGGTGTTGGTAGGGTTTGTCTGAGGTAGGTCAGTGTCCTGGTATGACTGAGTCAGCAGTCGGTGTCATCACCGTGGGGTTGGCAGACAGGCTGGCAGGCAAATGCAGGATGGCAGGATGGTGTTGTCAGGTACTTGGACTGATTGACGTGTAATGATGCTTTTAGCAAATGATGACACTGCTGAGTCGCTGCCTCACCCTGATAGTTGTGGTGAAAATGATGGTGGTGGGGAAGAGTGGTGGAGGTTATGGTGGAGGGTGGTGGAGTAGGTGGTGAAGGTCAGCTGTGCTGTGCTTAACTCAGCTCTCACACAGTTCACTCACTTCCATGTTCACTTCTTAACTTGTAGTGTTTGATTTTCTTTACTTGTTGTGAATAACTTGTAGGCTTTTAGAGTTGTTGATAGATGTATTGTATCTTTGTTATTGTTTCTCATATATCGTGGAGTTGTGGTTGAGGTGGTTAGGAGCAGTTAGGGGCGAAGTTAAGTTGCGTTGATGGTCTGCCAGCTAAAGCCCTCTGCTTTGCTTGTTTTTTTTTTTTTTTTTTTTTTTACTGTGATTGCATGAAGTCGCCAGATTGAGTATAGTTGATTCGTTTTCCTGCCAATATCTATGACGTTGCCGTAGATAGACGTAGAGAGATCGGAAGGTTGGTTGTAATTGTAGATCGTCGAAGCACAGTATAAAGGCTCGAATATCGTAGTTTACCGATGTTCACTGCTGCCGCCTCCACTGTGTATCGTAAGCGAGGTGAGTTTCAGAGAATTCGTGGGTTACGACGTTTATTGTTCACAGTGTTATCAATGTGTGATTCACAGCGTAACATAGCGTGATGGCAAACTCCTAGCTGACTCTATCTCCTGCCTTCTGCCCTCGATCGTACTCTTGGGCTCTTTCTCTATGCTCTCTGAAATATAAGAGTATGTACAGCTCGGTGGGGATGTAGTGTCTGGTAGATTTCCATGGTTGGTCAGGTAACTGGCTCAGTCTGGTTAACCTGCTCGTATCATGAAATTCTTGTATCGACTGGACTAAAAGAGATTGTTTGAGATACATCGTGTGTTACGACATTCTTGATGATCTGGGAGAACAGGATTGTGGATATACATCATTTGAATTGACATTCCTTGTGAGAAGCTGTATATGTCTCCAGCAGACACAACATACTGCACATTGTGATATGAGATAATACCTACAATGGCAGTTAAAGTCTCCTAACAGCGGAAGATGAGGAAGGGGCTTAGTGAGGAGATTAGAAAGAGCAAATAAATCTAAAGGAATGGAAATAGATTGAGATAATTGTAATCTAACGTTTTAAGGATAGCGTAGGTCGTTAAGATTTGAATGAAAGCCATGAATATTCCACTGTAGAACGGACATTTTGAAGTCTGAGGATTATCTATCTATCTATCTATCTATCCATCTATTGCCAGATGCCTTAATCTCATATGGGGTGGCCACAAATAAATCGCCTCCATATCATCCTGTCCTCCACAATTTCAGTCCCCTGCTCCCAGCTCACACCCCCCTCTCTCATATACCTCTCCACTCCATCCCTTCATCTCATCCTTGGCCTTCCCCTCCCTGTCCCCGCTCCACCTCAGTCACATACACTCTCCTTGTCAGTCCCTCACTCTACATCCACTCCACATGGTCAAACCACCTCAGTGTGTTTTTCCTAACGCTTCCTATTACACCCACATCCACACCACAACGCTCCTTCACGTCCTCATTTGTCTGTCTCTCCATGTGGCTCCACATCCTCCTCTCATTTCCACTTCTCTCACTCTAGACTTGTGTCCCTCAAACAAGGTCCAAGCTTCACTTCCATACGTTAGAGATGGTATGACAATACTGCCATGCAGTAACTTTCTCACTTCCATGCTCACTTCTCTTTTTGTTATTACTGCTTTCAAAGAACCAGGAACCTTTCTTCCTTGTACACTTTCCAGCACTTCACCCTCTAAACTTCCATCCTTACTCATCACACTACCCAAGTACTTAAATGCACTCACATTTTCCATTTCCTCCTCATCCAACCTCATTGTACATTCACTGACTTCCTTTCTCTCGAAGACCATAACTTTACTCTTCTGTACCTTTACCTTTAGATTCTTTTTCTTACACACTCTCTCAAACTCATCCACCAGGCCTTGCAATTCCCCTTCGTCTTCACTTAACAACACAGTATCGTCTGCAAACAACAGTACAGACAGTTTCCACACACTGCCCTCTCTCATTAGGGCCGCACCAACATCCACAGCCCTACCTTGTATCTTTTTTATAACCCCATCTATATACAGATTGAACAACCATGGAAACATGACACATCCTCGTTTCAATCCAACCTTCAGATAGAAAAATTCACTCAGTTCACTGTCCACATGCATTGCAGCCTTAACACCCTCATACATACTCTTCACAGCATTCAACATCTTCCCATTTACTCCATATATTCTTAACCCATCCCATCCAGGCGACATGTTTACATGTCCTCCTGGGCCCGTCCTGGGTGCACGTATACGTGATCTAGTGTTTCGCAGCATTGTTTGAATATTCTGTGGGTTATTTCCTCCAAATGCAGCCACTGGCAACCCTCCTGAATGCATCTGAATCATGCTCCAGTCACCTGCATACCTTCGTAATGGATAAACCTATGCAAGAAGTTTTCCCTGTGTCCAGATTCTTGACTGAGCACCAGCAGCTGCCGACATCAACACCAATGAAGTCCAAAGGCCAGAAAAGAAAAGGCCTTAGTGATAGTACGATAGGGTGAGAACTTGAGGTGACATTATCACCAATTGTGAGTGGAGAACGTGACTTCCTCTCAGGAAAGCAACGGCCATAATTAGTGTTGATATTTATGCGTGTGAGGAGGGTGGAGGACATGACCCCACTGTGTGCCCATCATTTCCCCCTGTACTTTCATCTGCTATTCCCGATGGTGGGACTGGTTCAGAGGATACTGACAATCCTGGAGAGGGGGATATTGGCAAGGATAAGGAGATGGAAGAGGAGGTAGGGAGTGGAGAAAGGGAGGAGGTGGAGGAGTGAGGGAGAAGGGAGGAGGTGGAGGAGTGAGGGAGAAGGGAGGAGGTGGAGGAGTGAGGGAGAAGGGAGGAGGGAACGAGTTGCGTCGATCCTCGTGCCACTCCTCTCTATTTACGTGAATAATGGAAGCAGAAAGTTTGTGTCATGATGAAATCAGTGCCTTGTTTTTTATTGAAAGTTTCCATGCGTGTATGTTTGTATGATGAAAAAGTACAAATAACAGGAAAAAAAAAATAGTGGAAAATGTAGTGGAGAAAGGGAGGAGGGGGGGAGGAGGGAGGAGGAAGCATGGTGCCACCTAGTGCCACTGCTCTGTCTACGTGAATAACGGAAGCAGAAAGTTTTTCATGATGAAATCAGTGCCTTATTTTTTATTGAAAATTTTCGTGTGTGTATATTTATGATGAAAAAGTCTTAATCACTGAAAAAATATTGTTATAGTGGAAATACAGTATTTTCGATTATGGAATACGCGTATAACTATTTTGTTTACAATATTTTTTATAGGTTGTATTTAGTAGTAGTTGTTGTTGTAGTAGTAGTGGTATTATTTGTAGTAGTAGTGGTAGTAGTTGTACAAATGGTAGTTGTAACAGTAGCAGTTGTCGTAGTATTAGTAGTACTTGTAGTAGTGGTAGTTGTAGTAGTGGTAGTTGTAGTAGTAGTAGTAGTAGTAGTAGTTGTAGTATTTGTAGTTGTAATACCCAGAATTTCCAGTTGCACAGCAGTACCAGAATCAAGTTATACCAGCCAGACGTACATTGTGTGTGTGTGTGTGTGTGTGTGTGTGTGTGTGTGTGTGTGTGTGTGTGTGTGTGTGTGTGTTCTTACCTACCTTACCTAACTGTCCTTACCTAACTGTATCTTTACAGGAATGAGTAAAGTTCGTACTGTTCCGTGTTTTAAGCCATATTTATCGTACATATCCTTAAATTTGTGAATTGTTTTGGCACACACTATTCCATTCGGTAGTGCATTCTACTGATCAATTGCTCCATTTGGGAAACTAAATTTCCTTACGTGTTTATCACCTCTCTTTTTATGCAGTTTTTTGCAGTGTCCTCTTGTTGATGCATCCCCATAGGTTAAGTAATCATTTATGTCTATTCTCCCCTTCCCTGATATGCATTTGTATGGCATAATCATGTCACCTCTTTTCCTCCTCTCCTGTAGTGTTGGTAGATTCACTTTTTTTAGTCTTTCTTCGTAGTTTAGATCCCTCAACTGAGTGGAAAGTGGAATATCCATCATCTACTTTTGGTAATATATAGATTATTTAGTTTCTATAGTGAAAAACCAAAATTTTGCTGAAGTGAGGATCAAAACAATACCAACTGCAAATTCAGATTTGATATAACAACAGGTGCCACCCTTGTTATGGAAGTTTGAGAGGATTGGGTAACCAGGAAAACAAGATGTAGATATTTCAGTAGAGGGAGAGATTTGGAGTTCTGTGAGGAACATGGCTAGAGGGCTAGAGGGGATACTGACTGAAGAAAGAAGTGAATGGAAATCAAATGGGTACTTAGACCATGGATAATACTGAAATATATGGCTGAACCAGCAATTCACTGCTGACGATCATGAACAGTCTGTGCAAGAGCCGCTGTGGCACAGTTGCTTGATATTGATCAGCTGGACCCTGTGCCACCAGCCCTACCCTGCCCTAGGTGGCAATCCGAGATATGACAGGATTTGCAGATGTTAATGGGGTGGCCATTGCTAAGGAGGATTGGAAATAGGTGTGATATTTTATGTGCAGTTAGTGTAATGTTGACAGTAGAAGGTAGAGGTATTATGAGAGTATGCTGGTCTATTGTCTGTGTTGATGACACCATTGATTATGTCCGGCAAAGGGAGATGGTCAGGAAAGGTCCTGAGGGCTAGTGAAACAAGAGCTCCAGCTCTCCCTGTCACCAGCTTGCCCTCCACCTCGGGAGTACCTCCCTGTTCGACTGGTGCTTAGAAAGGTACAACAAAGAAGAAAGGTTGTTGATTCTTTGAAAGCAGTGGTAAGAAATAGGGAAGTGAGCATGGAGGAAAAAAGTTACTTCATGATAGTCTTGTGATACGAACTCTAACGTATGGAAGTGAAGCCTCGACCTTGTTGGAAGAACACAAGTGAGGACTGAGAGCAGCGGAAATGAGTTATTTGAATGAAGGATGTGGAGTTACATGCAGAGACAGACTGACAGATGAGGAAACGAAGGAGCGTTGTGCTGTGGACATTGATGTGATATAAAGTGTTAGGAGAAATACACTGAGGTGGTTTAGCCATGTGGAGAGGATGGAGAGTGACAAAGTAACGAGGAGAGTATATTTGGGTGAGTTGCAGGGTGGGAGAGGGAGGGGGAGGCCGAGGGAGAGATGAAAGGATGGAGTGGAGAGGTGTATGAGAGAGGAGGTAAGTGAGCTAGGATGAGGGCAATGAAATGGTGAGGGACAGGGTGATATGGAGTCGATTTGTTTGTGGCCACTCCTAACGTGATTAAGACGTCTGGGAACAGATACTGTATATATATATATATATATATATATATATATATATATATATATATATATATATATATATATATATATATATATATATATATATACAGTAAACTCTCAGTTATCTGTTGTAACTTAGCCAAGCTCAACGCCAAATAACGTGAATCGCTGGATACTGTATATCCGGCTCAATAGTCGGCTTTGAGAAAGATACTGCGATTCTATCTCAACCATCCATCCTAAAAGCTTCACCATAAATAAAAGATGAAAACTAAGCTTATTGTAGCAATGAAATAATGATACAGGACACTAATACATTGCTGTACATAGTATACAATTATCTGTACAGACCAAGTGTTGGCATCAATGGGAAACAGCACTGGGAGTTCACACTCATTACAGTTAACAACACACCATAGGGATAGTTTAACAATCACAATAGAACACTATGACATGAGCACTGACAGGCCATTAACTGATGCTTACAGGAAACAGTACAGTACAGGGGTAGTTTAATAATCACAAGAGAACACTATGACATGAACTTCGATAGGCCATTAAAGTTGCAGTACAGTACAGTACAGTTGCTTGAACATAGGATGCCACAGAGTTAGTCAAAACGCCAGGGTTTTGCGACAATATGGTCAGAAGTGATGTCCACACCAAAGTTTGACTCTACAACATCCACAGGCAGAAATAAGAGTGTGGAGGTATTTTTGGCATTCATGATAAATCCACATTCACAGTGGATTCTAATTGGCTGGGATGTTGCAATCGTTTTCATTGGCTCCCGAGTATCGGGATTTCCCCTGGTGGCAGTTGGCTACCGTTTGTGAGCTTTTTGAGATGGCTCAACATTGGATATTGCACTGGACCGTCTGTTTCTTCCAGTTTCGGCGCCGGATGTTGCACAATTTAGCCAGATATAGCTTTAATAGGGTCTATATATATATATATATATATATATATATATATATATATATATATATATATATATATATATATAGTGTGTGTGTGTGTGTGTGTGTGTATATGTGTGTGTGTGTGTGTGTGCATTTTTTTCAGAATGATAAAGTATATAGAGAGGTAGTAAGGAAGTGACACAAACAGGGATAAGCATGATAATAGGCTTCTGTTGATGCAACAAAAGTACGTCATTATGCTGAAGAATTTATTGTCACCAAAATTACATGTATGACACTCAAATAATATCAGTCTGTTAAGTGATAAAATTAACAGTTAATCTGCGTGATAAATACCCCTAATTAATCACGAATGCACTCCTTGATATAGTAGAACTGACTACAATACAATAATGAATAGTGAAAACAGGCATTAAAACGTAAA
Source organism: Coenobita brevimanus (assembly GCF_032717465.1). NCBI lineage: Eukaryota > Metazoa > Arthropoda > Malacostraca > Decapoda > Coenobitidae > Coenobita > Coenobita brevimanus. The sequence continues at coordinate 35,054,895 of NC_137006.1, read as the reverse complement.
AAAAAAGGAAAAAATAATAATAATAATAATAATATTATTATTATTATTATTATTATCATTTCGTGGTAGATGGGGACGCTCACCATCCACTCACTCGATGGAGTGCTGCTGTCAGGTGTCTGTCTTTTCCTCTCCTCTATCCTTCTTTCCTTCCATCCTCTTCTGTCTTCCTTTCCTTCATTCTTTCCTCGTCCTTCTGCCTACGGGTAACTTTACACTCCCTCTTCTGTCTTTCTTTCCATCATTCTTTCCTCTTCCTTCTGCCTGTGGGTGACTCTACACTGAGTGACAAGTCAAATGGTTTCCTGTACACCAGGAAACAATTTACTATGCTGGGTGGTAACCATATAACCAAAATTTGGCATCTGGTGGTTTAATGGGTAATTACTGCGCTCCAGTTGGATTAAGCCGGTGAAGGTTTATATTCACGGGGTGGTTGGGGTTGATTGTTCATGTAATGCCACTCAGGGATGAGAGAGGCTGGTCACTCTCATCGTAAATGTCGGGACCATCTGCCTAGCCCCGGGCTCCTACGCTTCTCACGGGGCAATGTAGGATTGGATGATGGAAAGATGGATTATTATTATTATTATTGTTATTATTATTATTATTATTATTATTATTTTTATTATTATTATTATAACAATAATAATAAAAATAATTACTAGAATACTGAAATTGCTGAACCAGTATTAAAAAAAAAAAAAAATCCTCATTACAGATGAAAGTACTGTACCTTTCGTATCACTTGAGACCTAATATTAAGGGACATTTGGTATGACTCAAAAATTATTACGGATATTGACCTGCTACCTTAAGATCAAGGTCAAGGTCACTCATACTATGTAAACCATGTTCACTCATGAACCACTACATTTCCACCAAGTTTGGTCAGTATCGACCAAATACATTCCGGTTTGGTAATTTCAATGCATGTGGCAGCCATTTTGATTTTCCTCAGTATCTCAAAAAGTATTTGTTGGCATTCAATACCAATACCGAGGTGCATTAGTATAAGTGTTAACGACTACATACTGGAATATTTCAAGGCAATTGATTCCGTAATTTTTGCTGCTCAGGAGAGCACAAACTGAAATAATAACATAGACGGCGCTCGTGCTAAGGGGAAAAAGAAGTCCAAAAGAAGCCTCCAACCAAGATACATTTCTCCTGAAAATCTCAAGTCCTTAACTCGAACGATCTTGGAACACCAACCATCTGTATCTCTCCCTTCCCCCCAAAAAATTGTGTGTGTGTGTGTGTGTGTGTGTATATATATATATATATATATATATATATATATATATATATATATATATATATATATATATATATATATATATATATATATTTATTTATACATAAACATATATATATATATATATATATATATATATATATATATATATATATATATATATATGAACCCCACAGAATGTGCAGTTCTTAATAGTACTATTACTACAACGACTACTATTTTTTATGCAAGAAAGAAGGAACCAAAGGCCATGGGCCCGCAATACCGTTCCTTCCAAGAATAAAACAAAAATGATACAAAAGAGAGCCAAATTCAAGATCCGTTCCTTTCGAGATGCCTGGACACACTGCATTTGAAAGACTGGAGATCATAGGAAGTAGGAAATACAGACAGAGGGAGAGTGTTCCAGAGTTGACCTGTTGCATAAATGAAGGACTGGGAGAAACGGCTAACTCTTGCATTAGCGAGTTGGACAGAAAAGGGATGAGAGTTTGTTGCTAGATGGATGACACGCGCCCGTCGTAGAGGTGGAGGGATGCAAGCAGACGGTTCAGAGGAGCAGCGACCATTGAAGTAGCGATAGAAAAGAGATAAAGATCAATAGTGCGGCGAAGAGACAGAGGTTGAAGGGAACCAGTAAGAGTTCATGAGATGAAAGGCCTTTGACTCCACCCTACTGAGAAGAGCTGTATGTTGGGAGCCTCCCCACATATGAGAGTTGTACTCTAAACAGGGGAGAATAAAACCC